>NC_085141.1:113909416-114049659 GCF_024139115.2 Armigeres subalbatus | reverse complement strand
TAGTTACGTATTATTGAAATAAAATCGATTTCTATTGGCATCCGATAATCGATCATAATTAACTTGGTAGCCTGGAGGTATGACATGGATTGATAGATCGGTACATGACGGTATGATCTGTCTGAGTGAGTGTGATTCACTACTGTCGTGAATATCGCGACATCTTGTGGTGTTATTCTTGAACCTGTTCTGTGTGCCTTTTGAAACAGATAGCTAATCTTCCTATTTCGGATTCTTGAGCCTGGCGGCTCGATCATTGTAGTTTATAGTGAGGCGGCCTGTTGCTTATATTGAGGAAGTTCACTGCATCTCTCTTGACAGTTTATTTTACACATCGGCGAGGAACAGTGGCGCCGGGAGTGGGTGGCAGGACATGTCCTACGCATGAAAATACCTGGGTAGGACAGTCGGAGCATTGTCCTACCCATGATTATGGTAAGAAAATACCATATGGATGACTACAAGATTTAATCTTATCAATATTGTTTCAATTTCTAGATCTATAAAATATCATTAAAACGTTTCACAGTTAATCAGAGGTTGAACTGACAATTTTTGATAGCGTTTTGATATAAATGCCGAACATGAGTCATATTCCGAACACTGGCGTTTTAGCGCTCAACACTATATCTTTCATCGGTTTTCCGGACTGAGTATGAGGATTACAAACGAATTCAAGCTCATGGGTAAAATACACAAAATAAAGCCAGAATGGCATTTTTAAACGTGTTTGGAATATGAGTCATGGAATTTGAGTCAAAACGGTAAGTGCTTCCACAGAAATTTGTTCAAATATTAAAAGGAGATCTTCAAAGATATTTTGTAAAATGTGGTAATTTCATGAGTATTTTGCAATATTTTCGTATAACTCCGATGCTTTCTAGAAATACACACAGAAAAATTACGAAACCTCCTAAGAAATTTTGACAAGGATTCTGAAGTATTTAATAAATAAATGTCTACAGTCTAAAGAGGATTTCTAGCATTTAAAATCCGTTAAATTATAAAAATGGGGAATTTTTGCAAAATTCTTGAAGCGCTATCAGGTATCAGGTATCAGAACGTCGGCTCAGGAGGCACGTTCCCCTCAATTTGGGAGATTTGTGCCATCGCCTTCACTGGCCTTTCTCATCATTTACCTGACGGAAAAGGAAGTGAAATGGGGAAGGAAGAGAAGTGAAGTTGGAAAGGAGAATGGAACAGGTTTCTGGAGAAGGAGGATACAATCAATAATACATACATACGATGCATTTTGTAAAGAAGCATAAATATATGGATCCATCAATGAATGCATATGTATTATCCACACGCATTAAGTTAGTACTAAGAGGGCACAAAAACACTGAGTACGTAATAATGGATGAACGTCAGAGACGAAACACAGAGTGGATGTGAAAAGCATAATGTGAATCCATGTAGTTGACAATTTGTTGAAAAACTAAGTGAAAACAAATATCTTATAACCCCATCCTTATTTAACCTCAAGTTAAGATTAAACAAGAGTAGCCGAAGCCGAACGTCAAAGACGAAACACAGAGTACACTGTGAAAAACGCATAAGGCGAATCCGTATAGGTGACAAACACAAAGGACATTGTAAAATTGCATAATGCGAATCCATATAGGTAGCAATTTGTTGAAAACTAAGTAAACAATATTTATAATCACTCTTATTTAACCTCACGTTAGATTGAGCAAGAGTAGCCGAAGTCGAACGTCAAGGACGAAACACAGAGTACACAGAAAACGCATCATGCGAATCCATAGGTGACAATTTGATGAAAACTAAGTTAAACACTTATTCACAACCCCACTCTTATTTAACCTCACGTTGAGATTGAATAAGAGTAGCCGATTATCTCGGAGAAGGTCAATCGCCATAGCTCCGGTAGCGCAGCGAGGGGTTACACTGTGAAGGGGCCCTAACCATTTATTCGTAGGCACGGTAAGCATGAAGCCGCATCACACCGATAATTAGGGTCACCTGTGGTGGACTTTACCACTGGAACAGGTAATCCGTGATGTTATTCTTAGCCAGATAACCAGCTGCCGACATTAATCATCTAGGCTGTTCGTGGAGAGAAGTTGACATTGACTTTACGTCAACTCTCAATTGGCTGAACAGCCTGTAAGAAATTTGTTCAAATATTAAAAGTAGATCTTCAAAAGATATTCCTGTAAAAATGTGGTAATTTAGCGTATTTTTTGGAATATTTTCGATAACTCGATGCTTCATAGAATACACACAGTAAAATTACGAAACCTCCTAAGAAATTTTGACAAGGATTCTAGAAGAATTTAATAAAAATGTCTACAGCCTAAAGAGGATTTCTGGCATTAAAATCCGTTAAATTATAAAATGGGGAATTTTTGTAAATTCTAAAGCGCCAACGCAGCAATTACTGTAAAAAGGTTGCAGCAATGTTGCCTGGGTTTACGAAAGAATTCTTGAATGTTGTTCACCGGCATTCACTAGGAAGTCTTCCGGAAAGGAAACCTGAATGATTCCGGAAGATTTTTCTCATTTAGCAGTAATCACAGGAATATCTGTAAAAAAACTTATAAATTGCGCTCGAACTTGACGAAAGGTTTTTCGGAAGTTTTATGCAGCAAATCACCCGCGCACATTCTGCATGAATTTCCAAACCGTTTTCCACAGGAATTAATGGAGGAATGTCCATGTAGTCTTTTACATTTTCCGCAGGTTGTTTTTGAATAATTTACTTGAATTTTCATCAAATTATTATATTCAATTTATAACAAAATTCCAGAATGAATTTCAGCTTAAGTTCCTGGGGAACTTTTGCAAGAATATAGGATGAATTTCGAAGATATTCTGAATATTCGAAGCTCTAGAAATTTTATAATTCTAAACAAGTTGCATAATTTGTTACTTCAGAAAAATGCCGTTTCGGCAGATTTTTTGTTATTTACCAGTTTATCTATCCATCAATTATGACCCACATTTTTTGCCGAATTCCACTGACAATAATAGAACAACGAATGTTAAAATCATCATCTCATTTAAAAAGCGGTGCGTATTGAAATAGTTTTGACTGTTTAGTCCTTGTTTTTATTCAGTATTTCTAGTGGTGAAACTTAGATGGTCGGTGGGGTTGTTAAATTAACTGCGATTTTCTTAGTCCTATTATCAATTTGGTACAAACATTACAATGTGCAATTGAAGCTTTAATCATATTTAAGTAAATTATAACTATTATATTAATTATATTTAGTATAATTAAAATTGGAATATTAAAACGACCTCGAAGAGAAGACGCTTAGTAGATTGTAGAAACCAAAATTGATATTTCACGTGTATTTGCTTAAAATTTAGTTCTGGTCGAGCAGATTTGGCGCGAAATGGATTTCATGTCGCGCGGATTTAATTTTAGTCAGTGCGATTTGGCGGAAAATATTTCAGGATCTCCGTAACAACCCTGAATTTAACTTAGCTAAGACTGACTGTCTGTCAAAGGATGCTTCTCGGTGACTGGTCAAAACTGGTATAAATGGCGCTACGATCCAAGTGAATAAAAGTTGGTATTCATCACATGCGGCTCCAGTCAGATGGGAAAGAAGAGGAATGTTGGTGTGTAGTTATTGTTGCTACTAGAGACGAGAAAACCTCAGAATTCCAACATTAGCACGGAAAGGAAATCTAGTTATCTGTTTAAGGTAGATGACCAAAAGTATAGATCGAGGGTTCACTTTGAAAATCATGTAGCCATTTCACATTATGGATGTGAGTTGTATAGTTTTCGCCAAACTCCTGTCTATAAGGCAGAAGCGGTAGTCAATAGACTGTCGAGCTCTGTCTCATAAGTTGAGAAAATCAACAAAGATATGAGAGAACAATACGCAGAATATGCGAATATGAAGCAGTTGATTGTAACGATGATTGTAGCACATGCGGATGTCTGTAGGCCTGAAGATAATTTGAAAGCTTCTAAGAGTTTAGGAATCTGTAGGAATCGAAATACACCCGTTTGCATAAAATCTTAGAAGTTAGAAAGAAAACTGAAAACTGTAAATAGTACTGAATTTTTAAGATTTTGGACGATCAAGCTTCACTGATAGATCGTAGCTGTTTCTGAATATTCTAAGTCTGAATATCTCAAGTTCCGAAGTTAGTGATACACCCAGGTGTATCACGAATTCATATAATTTCTCGGTTAACCTAAACTTTCACATCTTCTTAAATGCCCCCTGATTTTTTTTGATTTTTTGTGAATTTTTTGGTGGGATTAACTTATACTTCATTGACGCTGAAGGTTTAAACGACCAAAACCAAACCGTGTAAAAGAAAACCTGTGTACTTGAAACCATCGAATATTTTATAAAATTTAAAGACTGTCTAACAGGAATTTATAATATCTGAGGATGTCCGTAAACATCTCTAGATATTCGAGGGATTTCGGAAAGTTCCTAAAAGTATTCAATAGATTTGATATCCCAGTTTTGTCCTACCCACGTCTCGGAACGTAAGGCGCCTCTGGCGAAAATGCAAAACTTTTCACTAAGACCCGCACTTCAGTATTCCCGGCAAGATCGACATAATGGTTTTCAGTTGATAGTCAAACCCATTTCGTATGGACATATTACAGTGTCGGGGAAAAACGCTACTGCATCTCTCCGCTGATCAACGCTTATTATCTTTCGCCGACAATCGTCGGCTCTCGATACTATGATATTATGGACTGCTTAAGGAACGGCCTCGACACTCTGTTTAGTGAGGGTCTGCGACGTTAGGCCCAGACGTTAGGCAAAGGCGCCATCCAAAAAGAAAGTGAGTAAGTCTCCTAAACATCCTCCCTGGACAAACAAAGCTCTTAAAAACTTAAGTCCCTTAAAAGGTCCGCTCTCAGAAGGCACAGATAATAACCATTTAACGAAATCGATTATCACATCTGCAAAGTAAGTATAAACGCTTGAATAAGAAGCTCTACCATTCCTTATTTACACCGGATCCAGTGTAGTCTGAAGAAGAATCCTAAGTTCTGGTCCCACATTGATGAACAAAGAGAAAAAAGGCTTCCGTCTCAATGCATCTGCACGAGAAACAAGCTTCTACATTGCCAGCTGTATGTCAACGTTTCGCGAAAAGTTTGCCTCGTTTTGATGAGCATGCCAGAGATCAACAAGTGTTAGATGCTGCTTCAAAATTCCTCAACGCTGCTGCTGTTGGTCCTCATCCCGAAATCACCTGCAACGCCATCGAAGAAGCTTGTGCACGGCTCAAAAGTTCCTGTAATCCTGGTCCAGATGGAATTCCTGCCATCATACTGAAAAGATGCAGCCGTTCCTTCGGGGCCTCTATCAATTATTTACAACCGCTCTATTCGCACTGGATCATTTCCCAAAACTTGAAAAATCTTTCGTTTTCCTGTATTCAAAAAGGTAAAAGGAACGATGTTACAAACTACCGTGTATAGCAGCCTTGTGTCACATCAAAACTATTCGAGCTTATTGTTCTGGACTTTATCAAACACAATTGCATTGACTATGTTTCACGGACCAGCATGGATTCGTAGCGAAACGATCGACTTCGACGAACCTTGTTGCATACACATCGCTTATCATCAAATCCATGGAAGCACACAAACAGGTGGATGCAATATACAAGATTTCTCAGCTGGTTTGACACAATCAACCACAAAATTATGATTGCTAAGTTGAACGTCTTGGAATTTCTGGATCACCTTGGACTGGCTTAATTCCTACATGAACGGTCGCTCTATGTCGGTTAAAATAGGAGAAGCTACCTCGTACCATTTTCGTGCTTCTGGTGTTCTACAAGGTAGCATATTGGACCTTTCCTATTTTTACTTTACTTAAACGATGTTAACCTTCAACTCAAATGCCAAAAATCTTCATACGCTGATGATTTTAAACTTTTCACGAAGTAAGTCTCCAGGATGCTGTGTATTCTGCAAAATGAGATCGATAACTTAAAACTGGTGCACCATCAATCTAAGTTTGAACCCTTCTAAATGCTCGGTTATATCGTTCCACAGAAAGCACTCTACTGTTCGTTTTGATTACTCGATAGAGGTAAATCATAAATAGGGTTTCCCATCAAAGACCTAGGCGTTATTTTGAACGTTGAACTTTAAAGAACACATTGGTTACATTACTTCAAAGCGTCTAAGACCTTAGGGTTCATTTTTCGCACGACTAAATACTTCAAAGATATTCACTCGTCTGAAAATTGTTCTGTTCATTAGGTCGTTCACACTCGAATATTCAGTTGTCATATGGGTCCTTTATTACGCAAATGGAATTCAACAAATTGAATCCATACAGCGTAAATTTGTTCGTTATGCTCTCCGTCATCTCCCTGGAACGACCCAATCAACCTTCCCAGATATCAAGATAGATGCATGTGATTGATTCCAGCTTCTAGAAGACCGCCGGAATATCATCAGGCCTGCTTTGTTGCAGATGTTGCAGTCCCATTAGATTGTCCCAGTTTTACACTCTTTCAATATTGGCATACAACGACGCCCTCTCCGTTCGATCAGTTCCTCCGTATTCCTACTCGTACTAACTACAGTTACAACGAACCCGTCGCAAATATGTTTCGTTTATTCAATCGCTGTATCATGTCTTTGACTTCAACTTGTCTCGTTCTCTTGTGAAATGAAGTTTAGTGATATATTTGAGAAACTGATAAACTTGTTAAAATTGTCTCTCAATGTATTTATTATTTTATAGTTTAAGTGTAGTTTATGTCATTAATTATTTAGTTGTAAGACCATCATTTGGAATGTATGTTTGTATTCTGTTGATGAGAAAAGATGAGGAGGTTTTGCCCATTTGAGAGAGAGCCTAAGTTAGCTCTACTCAAATGGGCTTTTCCCTTCCTAAATAAAATAAAAAAGTACGTCACACTTCTAGGGGATGAGGGTTGTTCCAGAAACGTGACGAGTCATATAAAAATAATAATACAAAATTACAAAAGGTTAATAAAAAGTGTGTGCCGGTCCGATATACGTCGGCAGCGTTTGTCCGAATTTTGATCGGCGGCGGCGGCGTTTTCGGCGTCACGCCGAAAGCATTTCAGCCATTTTAACGGCGGTGGCGTGAATCAGCAGCGATTTTTTGTTATGTTCCTTCAAGATTTTTTTTGCATTTTTCGGGATTTTTCAAGGTTTTAATTTACAAAGGAAGAATCTTGAATTCGCATGAAAATCTAATGAACTTCCATAAAATTCTATAAGTTTGTCCCAAATTTGTAAGTTATTTTCGAAATTTCCACGGGAGCTACTTTGAAGTTTCGAGAAATCTTTAGAATTATCAAGAAAGCTTCATAGAATTCAAATAAAATTGTTAGAATTTCAGCTTAAATTGTCGCAATTTACATTAGAGACTTAAAGGCTCCTAAGAGTTCTATAGAATTTCGTTGAGTTTCTGTTGAGAATTTTTCGAAATTTATATAGATAACTCTTCATATTCATAAGAGAGTGTGGCTGGTATAATGGTTGTTTTAACGTTGGCTTTCTCAGTCTAGAATAAATGAGATGCATAGTAAGAATTTCCACGGGAGACTCTAAGAAGTTTTGAGGAATATATGAAAATTCTCCGAATTTTAACGGAAACTTCTTTAGAATTTCCGCGGAGGATTGTAAAAAAATGTAGATTTCTATAAAAAAAATCTTTGGATTTCAACGGGAAATTTTTCGGAATTATTTGATGTCTACGGCAAATTCTTTGTACAGTAGACGTTCGATAACTGAAAGTCATTTAACATAATTCGATAGTTACATCAGTTTTGCGGTTATCGGACAACTGAACTTCAAACAATGTCAAAGTCGATGATAGCTGCATTGCACTCCACAATCTTGTGCACTTCTCTAGTTCATCTGACGTTGTCTGACACTCGTTTGTCGTCTAGATTGCGTCGCAGTTATTAAATGGCATTCGCTAACTGAAACGAAAACATCAGTTATTGTTTGACTATTGAACGAACGACTTGGAAAATTCCACTGGCCGAAAGCGACATAGGCCGAACGTGTAATGTACCGAAAAGTGTGTCTTCACAGGTCGTTTGGCCGAATAGGTCATCATCCGAAAATGCCGTTTGTCAAACAGAATGAGCCATTTGGCCAAATACCGTTTGGATCAACAGGTCTAAGGGAATATGTCAATAACCGAGCGGGTAATTTAGTCAAAATATCCATCCGTTTCCTAAATAGATTTAGGCAAAATTGTAACCCTCTACTTTTAAATCAATTTAGCCAAAAGTCATCTAACCAAATCCATTAAACCAAATTGAACGAAATCTATCATTTTGATCAAAATGTAGTTTGACCGAAATCCACATACATTCGAAATGGACATTCACCTGATTATTCAGCCGAAAAAAAATCATATAACCAAATAGATTATTTGACTGAAAATGCCGTTTGATAGGACTGGCCATCTGGCCCGAAAATGTGCTTTCTGCAAAACATCTCTTTCGGCCAAACGGCATTTTCTCTATAACCTTTCGGCAACGTCATTTTGGAAAATGATCAATTTAACGAACGACACTTGTCAAAAAAGGTTGCAGAAAGGACATTTTGGGCCAAATGGCTCTATCTGCCATATGACAATTCGTACCGAAACATTTTTGGTCAGATGATATATGGTTCAAACGACTTTTTGAAGTTCAAGACGAGTACCATTTACCACTACGTTTTGTTATTTTTACAGATACGTATTTTGACCTCAATCGGCCGTCTCCAGCGTCTTGTACTTGACTCGACTTTTCCGGCTGACCTGTTAGGGCAAACAACTTTTCACAATTCCGGCTAAATGCTTCTTTTAACTGCTTTTGTCCGAACTACATTTTCTGTTAAATCAAAACTTATTTGACCTAAAATGATTACAATTTCCGTTGAACGTTTAGTTTTGCTAAATGGTACTTGACTAGATGTATTTTTGTCTAAAGGCCAGTATCGAGTGGCCATTTTTGACCATATTGCACGTTCAGTGATTTATATTTGCCTGATGACCCGTTGGACCAAATGACATTTTCGGCCAAATGGCCCATTCTGTCAAAAATCCTTTTCGGCTAAACGGCATTTCGGCCAGACGACCTGTTGAGGCAAACGGCTTTTTCGGCCAAATTACCAGTTGAGCCGTTTGTCGCTTTCGGTCAATCGAATTTTTTATAAAAAATAGAAAGAATTTTCTTGTTTCAAAGTTGGTTATGCCAAACCAGCCGTCTAGTGATGAACTTACCCCTGCGAAAAAATCACTGTAATAAAGAATTAAAAAACTAGCCATCCTTATTAATCTAGATTGAGAAAGTCAACTTTAAATCATCCCTTTTCCGGTCAAATTTTCTGTAAATTTCAAAGAATACTCAACATCTCAATCGGAACGTTCCGATATTATGAAATTTTCCAGAAATTTGGACCAGCTCTTGAAAACTCTGAAGAGATTCTCATGAATCTGAACAATTTTCCTGGTAAATCCAAAGAGCTCCTCTTGGTGATTCCAAAGAGTTCTAGAAAACTGAAAGTGGTTTCCGTGGAAAATCTGAAAATAATTTCCAATGTATATTCTGGAAAAACTTGCAACATTTTTTGAGAATGTTCATCAAATTTTTGAGGTGAAATTCAAAAATTCTCCCGTTAATATCTTTAAAATATCCAAAATGACCAATTCAGCCGAACGACACTTTCGACCGAATGTCCATTTCGGTCAAAGGACATGTTCGGCTATTGAGCTATTCGGTCAACTATTTTTTTTTCAGCCAAAGGAGCTGTTCGACATAATGACATACCCGGCCAAATAACTTTAGGCCAGATACCTTAGCAAAGTCTGAAAACATAATGAGAACATATAGAAAACATATGTTGATTTTGACATTAAATTGATTCATAATATGTTTTCAAATATGAATCATCATGATTGATTATGTTACTAAATTGAATGATATGACATCAAACTGCGTATTTATTTTGTTATCGGAAACCAATAACAAAATTAGTTTTTGATTTGCTCTTATCGACAGCAGGAACAGTTTTGATTTGATGTCAAATTAAGATTTTTTGTTTTGTTATTTCAACCGATAAAACGATCAAAAAGATATCAAATTATGTAATCATAATCGGCGATTTCACAACATCAAAAGAGTTATCGATTTGTTTGCTTTCAGCCTTGTGGTCTTCGGCCAAATGGCTTCTGAGCAAAGTGAAACATAATAGAGATATAGAAAACATATTTTGATATTGATATCAAATCGAAATCATAATTTGTTTTCAAATATGAATCATCATGACTGTTTACATATTTTGATCTCATTTTGCTGTTGATTTCAATTGTATGATCTGACATCAAACTGTACTGATTTTGTTATCGGAACCAATATCAAAATTAGTTTTCGTTTTTTCTCATCGACAGCAGGAATAGTTTTCGAGATGTCAAAGTAAGATTTTTCTGCTGTAGATTTTGATCTTTTAACCGTTAAAACGACCAAAAGGATATCAACCTGAGTTATCAAAATTAGGCGATTTCACAACAACAAAATTAGTTATCGATTTGCTCTCAAGCTTTGCTCGGGTTCCTGCCGAACGACTCATTTCCGTTCAAAAAAAATTTTTGTTTGTTTTGCTTTGTTTTTACGGATACTTTTTGCAATTTTAAATGAAATTGTATGGAATTTTCTTGAAATCATTGGTGTCTTCACGTAAAGAGAGTAATCAGTAAATTATGCGGAAATTCCACTGAATCACGGATTTTCTTTAAAATTTGGATTGGCGTGTTTAAATTCAGATTGAGTTGCTAGATTTTAAAGTATGTGCTTGTGATGCACGCGTGGATTGGTTAGTTTACCTATTTCTAATCATTTAAACAATTATCGATGATAAATTGTTAAAATCAAACGCATATAGAAACTTTGACGCTTTGACGCGAATGATCTACAAAAGATGAAAATCCATCGGAAAGCGGTTGAGATATTACGTTCAAAGTCATCATATTTTGCTGCTCTCCAATTTTCTCAATCGCAAAGTGTACCCCGATATAAAAATGACAGACGTAGTCCTCCATGGAAAAACGTCAGTAATTTAATGTCAAATGGAGTGAACTTAAATCTTTTTATACAACGCAATGCAGCCATGATGTTCGATATGGTTTTAAATGTCGGCAGCTTAGAAAGTATAAAACAATCGAATAATTGGAACAAAGCGTTGCAGTTGGATGTCTTGCAGTTATCAACTTTCTTTCGTATCTGAAATGGAAAAGAATATACGGACTCAATAGCAAGTGCGTTTATTCACGTCTCCATTGCAGAAGGTATTTAAAGGTTCTCAATAGAACACGTTTTACAACTTTTCAGCCACATTTACTAACTAGATATAACAAAAGATGCTCGTTGCTACTCATGAACATAGTTCAGTTCCTCCAAACAGTGACCTGTTTTTCCAACGCAGTCCAAGAGAAGAAAAGCAAGCCCTTCAACCGACAGTGTCCTGACCAAGTCGACAATGACGATGCGATGGTCGGAGTTGGTGGCACCATGATTAAGAGACTTTTAATGAAGTGAAATATGAGCTATATGCGGCGTTTGTGACAAAAATCTTTTCCTAGGCATGAGCGGTTAGCAACGAAGCAGACAAAATGGAAAAAATCTGATGATAGTGAGCAAAAGCTTTAGCAGAAGCTTTCTGATTATTTGAGAACAATACAGGAAGTTTAAAGAAAGGAAAAATCTAATTCCTTTCTTATTGTAGGTTTCAAAGGGTTTGTTTGAAACCCAAACGATAATTGCTCATTTAGAATAAATTTGAAGGTGTGATGCCGTGATTAATATTTTGAATTCACTATTTTGGTAAAAAAACTTTGTTTGTGTTGTCATTAAGAAACATATTCCATATATTTTATTATATGCTTTTCGAAGTTGAAGAACAAGTGTTTGGCGACATTTTGCAATTGCAAACAAATGCATTGTTTGTCGACTTTATGATCTGAAATTGTTGACTTTATCGTTCAAAATGTTATTAAAACACTGATTTTGTGTTGGATGATACAGATAGAAATAATATAATATGTATATTGGTAACTTTAATGATTTTACCTAAAGACATTGTTTTTGCAATAAAAAAACTAAAATGCCATTGTCTGAAAAAAACTTGAAATTGAGTTTCCTAATAAATGCTTGGCATTTTTGGAGGTAAATAATACAACCTTTCCAAAAAAGAATTTCAGTGATAAAAATGTATGTTCTTCATATGGTCCATATTACCCACACCAGAACGTGTCAACTTTACCCCACCATAATTTAATTTCATCAAAAATATAAAAAATAATTTTGAGATACATCAATTTAACTCGCATCAATCTGTAATAGGTATATTAAGATCCTGAGGACTCGTGGTATTGGATTTCTGTTTTATAAGCTTAAACTGCACGTCAAAAATTTCATCACCAAGGAATTTCAGCCATAGTTCACGTTAAATCATTAATATATAAAATATTAATTTCATTACTTGAATGTATTAAAACATGTCGTACTCATAATTTCAAACAAGTAATAAGATCCACATTTGCAAAATTTGTAATGATTTAGACCAAACGGGGACCCCTGTCCGTTTTATTTACGTTTTTCCCCTAATTTCACACTAAAACCGAATACCGTTGTTCTTTTCTTCAGTTTCTTACTTGGCAGCATCGTCGTGTTACTTCTCGACAAAGGTGTTGTCGGAATGGTATTTACACTCATCGGGTCTTTTTTCGATTAGCCACCTTCGCAGTCAGATCGCGTTGTTTGCTGTTACAGTTTCTACACTCTGTTGCAGTGGCATCCGGCAGCTATCTCTTCAATTCATTTTCTTCGGGATTGTTTAAACCAGAATTCATCAGATTCAAGTAATTTTTGAAAAGGCGATTCTACAGTTTGGATTACATAGCTATCTTGAACGATGACCAATGACACAAGAGTGAACAGAATAAAGATCTTCATTGTGGCTGGGCTGAAAAGTTCCACTGTGAATAGTTGGAAGCACTGTGCTCATTGCTTCGAAATGTTTCGTATTTATATGGAGTTGGGTTCTGTGAAATCATTCGAATTGAATGCATCCGATACGAGACGTCATCATCAGATGCAGATTTTAAATTTGATCAGTAATAATAACTGATGATCATGAATGTCCAAATCATTTTTTTTTTCAGAAGCAATGGATCGCGTTGTCTGTTACGTAACAATTACTTGAAAATACATTCTTAGTTTATGACTAAAATTGAAGTGGAAAACGAAGAATAAATTACTGTGCTTTCGGGTAATTTATTCGAATACGTATATCACTGATGGACTTGATGGATCATTGCACAATTATATAAACGCTCCTTGTAACAATTATAGGTATCGTGCAGATGAACTCATCATATTTAGGTGCAATCTACATAATTTTAAACAACAAAACACTTTCGATCAGACAATTGAAGGTATATAAATGATAGATGCACAATATTCGACATAGTTCAATCGGTACTTCAAGAAGAACAGCTCATATTCCACTAGCCAACCCGAAGATCGTTATCCTGTTAACTTTGGGCGATGGCCATCGCCCAGGACAGCTATCCCACCAAGTACGATACATCGATGTGGATGAAATCTCAACTCGGACCGCCTCTTCAAGAATTACTTCAACCGTCTGATGGATGCTGGTCCCCGCACTGCGAAGGAAACGAACTGAAGAAGTATCTTCCGGATGCCGTTTGACTGGATGTAAAAATGAGCGAAAAGCAACGTGAGCTTACGGCCAAGGTGGTCAAGTCTTTGATTGAGAAGCGTCCGGATGAGTGGACGGCCTCCGAGGAAAGTACGATCCGATAAAACCTTTGTCGAGAAGTATCGCGACGAAGCAGCCAAGTATATCGTCGAAAAATAAGTCAATATCGGAATCAGTTAAAATGGCAAAATGTATTGGATTGCAGTTTTCATCGTATCATATTTGAATATATTTGATATCAAAATTGACGTTGTATTCGTGTTGTAAAATTTTCATGAAGAATAAAATCAGTGCATAAAAATGAACATGTTTAGAAGTGATTACATTTTTGCGGTTTTCTAAGCATAGTTCAATTTTGAACAATTCTAATGAAGCATCGGATAAATTTTAACAGAAATAAAACGGACTTACAAAAGTTTCTACACCGCATAATTACCTTGTCTTTACTGAAGTTGTTTTTTCTAGTTGCCACTATGGAAAGGAAAGCAGTTTTTGATCAAAAGCAAATAATCGCAAAGAATCATGATTGGCTCCGATTTGGTCTAATACTGTATAAAATCCTGAAACTGCTGCAAGTGCAGATCCACTGATAATTAGATTAGAGAGCATATAGAAGTCATATTGACGAATGTGCTGTGAATATCGAAAAGAAGTTTATAGCTATGATTAACTAATGCAATTGGTGATAATCGTCCTTTAGCAGAAAAAGCTGAACATTTGAATCATTTGTTGGAGTAACAGCATAAGTCCATTAAAAAAAATATCTGAAAACTGTTGTCAAAAAAATGGGTACCAAATTTCACGGTTTCTTCACTATAGATTAATATTTATAGGGGAAAATAGATCCCAGGGGCAATTTCAGGTCGGAAACTAAACCAATGGTCTATAACTGTTCTAACGAAACGGGTGGCCACTAAAAAGCGGGAATGGAATGATTGGCTCTGGAGGAAAACTACAAAGCAGTTAAGCTCAATCTTATATATGTTATATAAAGAGTTGGCCATTTTCAACCCCCCTCCCTCTATATCATGTAAGAACCATCTGGAAATTTTTGATGGGTCGTCACACTTGAAGCAACCCCTCCTTCCCCCTCTAAGCGTTACGTAATTTATGGATGTTCACATACAGTATGCATAATAATTTCCATATTTAAGTGTAAGACATATACTCCATGTACACCGGGGTCGCTTTTTACGCGGATCGTTTTTTACGCGACTTTTTTACGCGGTTTGTTTTACGTGGAGTTAATTTTTTACGCGATTATTAGAAAAAGTCTCACGTAAAAAATTGTAAAAAGTTCATTTTTGATATAAGGGGTAGGAAGTGTGGAAAAAAACAAATAAAAAAAAAAAAGGAAGTGTGGCAGGGTTCGTTTTGGTAAACGGTCTGCCGTGTATAGCGTGCAGTTTGATTAAAAACAAAAAAAATCGAAAAACGCTAAATATTTTAATTATCGACCGCACTACACGGATGCGAACTAAATTTTCACTTTCTGATTAACTCTCCACCCGCACAAAGCAGAACAAAATTTCGTGACTGGTGATCGTTTTGCTTTCCGCGCAAAGCAAAACCAAATTTCGACGACGGCCCATCGCTCTGCTTACTGGAGAATCAGAAACACGAGAAATCACGCACTGAACTGATTAACTTTGTTACCGGCCGCGCAATGCAGAACACAATATTTCGGCAGATCGCGCGATCGTTCTGCTGTCCGAAACAAGAGAAATTACGCAATGAACTCAGAAGTGAGGAAGTGAGAAGTAAGAAGTGAAAAGTAAGAAGTGAATACACTGGATTCTGTTTTTACGTGATTTATATTTTCTCAATTTTCCACTCATCCTAAATGTTTTACGCATATCAATTATCATATGATTTTTCTTTGATTTATCCTGGATTTTTTTTAAACATGTTGCGAAGAGTTTGGTGGTAAATTGAAGTCACACGCTCAAAAACACGAGCGAAAAAAAATCGTGTAAAAGCAAAATCCTGTGTAGTGAGAAGTGAGATATGAGGAGTGACAAGTGAGAAATGAGAAGTGATAAGTGAGAAATGAGAAATAATTTGTGAGAAGTGAGAAGCAAGAAGGGGGAAGTAAGGAGTGTGAAGTTAGGAATAAGAAGGGAGAAATGAGAAGTGACAAGTGCGATCCGAGAAGTAACTAGTGAGATGTGAGAAGGGAGAAATGAGAAGCGAGAAGTAATAAGTGAAAAGCGAAAAGTGAGAGATGAGAAGCGATAAGTAAGAAGTGACAAATGAGAAATTATACGATAAGTGAGATTTCGATGAGATGAGAATTCGAAGTGAGATTGAGAAGTGAGGAACAAGAAGTGATAAGTGAGAGCCGAGAAGTGGGCTGGAAGCGTTAAATGAGACGTGAGAAATTCAATACGGGAAGCGAGATATAAGATGTGAGAGGTGAGCAGCGGGAAGTGAGAAGTAAGAAACCAGAATTGAACGGAGAGAACTGAGTTGTAAGGAGTGAGATGTGAGAAGTGAGGAGCAAGAAATGAAAAGTAGTAAGATGTGAGAAGCGAAGGCAAGAAGGTTGAAGTTAGAAGATAGAAGTAAAAAGTGAGAAATTTAATACGAGAAATGAGATGTAAGATGTGAGTAGTGAGAAACGAGAAGTGATAAGTGAAAGCCGAGAAGTGAATGGAGAGAAGTGAGTTGTGGTAAGTGAGATATTAGAAGTGAGGAGTGAGAAATAAAAAGCAAAATGTAATATGAAAAGTG
Organism: Armigeres subalbatus; assembly: GCF_024139115.2. Lineage (NCBI taxonomy): Eukaryota > Metazoa > Arthropoda > Insecta > Diptera > Culicidae > Armigeres > Armigeres subalbatus. The sequence goes on along the minus strand of NC_085141.1, from coordinate 114,033,203 downwards.
AAAAGCAAAAAGAGAGAAGTTAGAAGGTAGATGTGAGGTGTGTGATGTGAAAAGTGAGAAGCAAATAATTGAGAAGTGATAAGTGAGAAGTCAGAATCGAGAAGTGAGATGTAAAAAGTAAAAAAATCATATAAATATGGAAGATTTGAGAAGTGAGAAGTGTATCACGCGAATTTGACGTCAGACGTTCCATTGCTTGGATTGCAATCGTGACCTCATCATCGTTTGGCTACACTAATTGAGAGTTCATTTGACATTTCGCCTCAGCTCCTCTATAGAACTTACAGTATCTATAATCTAGACTACTTTCCTATTTGAGTACAATATTTTAACCACTACCCGGGATGCGAGCGGTTGTTGAGCTACTCGATAACATTATCGAGTTCGCAAGCGGATAGCAGAACATCAGTAAGGAACTGAAACACAACCTGCTGGTGCACCGCCATGCTGTTCGAGTCGTGAGACAAGAACAGGACGGTTTTATCAGCCACCCAGGGGAAGTGAGAAGGCCGACAAAGGTGCCACAACTGAGGCCTTCTCCTTCGTTGCAAGATCGAATATGGCCGAAGAGTCGATTGATTTCGCCCTGACGGCCAACGAGGAAAAGACTGCGCCTAACCCACCAGGTACCCACCAGACGCAAGTCGCCGGGCCGCATGAGGTTACCTCCCGGCCAGTGCCATCGACACAAGCGACCGAAAATCCCTGGCAGCAGGTCAGTATCTCAAAGCGGAAGTCGAGCACATCACGACCCATAAAGAAAGTTAAGGACAGAGTAGAGGCCTTGTTGGTGAAAACGGATAAGCATAAGTACGCCGACGTCGAGCGATTGTCGCTGGAACAGGACGCGCGAAGCGTCAGACGCACCAAGACTGGTGAAATGATTTTGGTGCTGGAACGAGAAGCACAAGCTAGCGGGACGACTCATATGTGACCAGATTTAAACACAATCAAGTTGCTGCAACCATTTTTGTCTGACTTGTGCTGCTCGGGAAGAGATCTTGGGTGACGGCGCCGAGGTGAGGTCTTTAGAGAAGACCTTCCAGTGCAAGCAACTGGACGAGGTCACGAACGCGTTGAAATGGCCTCAGTCTCCAATAAGCGCTAACTTCAGCCACCTTCAATGGACAGGTACTATTGGTGCAGAGTCGGACATGAGTCCTATGACTTTAAGGCCCATACGTAGCAACCTGTGTCGTCATTGTGGAAGGGCACAAGGCGCAGGAATGCGATAAGTCACCAAAGTGTCCATCTGCGCCAGCAAGAAGCAAGAAGGTAATCACTTCATGGGTGGACCTCCGTGTCCCATCGGAGAGGAAAACAGGAAGAAGCCATACAAGCAACACTGTTGAATCTTAACCATTGTGCATCTTTCCAGCAGCTGCTGTGGCGTGTAGATCGAAAGGCCTTACTCAAGGATTTGTTTCTTTGATAGCCATGAAGTTATGCTGCGTATTTATTTCAATCTATGTTCCACAAGGAGCATATTTGAAAGAGATCGATTAACCTTTGGTTACGCGTGTAGATCAAAAGGCCTTACTTCCGGAATTTCTTGGATGGCCAAGAGGTTATTTTTCATACATATTCTATTCTATGTACCACAAAGAGCATGCACCATATTTTAGAAGATATATTCGAGCTTTTAAAAAGCAAGGTGAAGGTTATGAATAAAAGTCAAGTTGAGAGCACAACTCTCCCTGATTCAGAGAACATGGCGTCAAAACTACTCGTGTTTGTGCTCGTAGGTATGGCTTCTCGATGAAAACAAGTTGTAGCCTATGAACTCACAGGGTAAGCCATCGATACCATGTTATTGAAAAACGCGGTTGTGGCTTCAATGTAGAAAGCTGAATTTATCGGTATGAGAGTTCATTTTTGTACCTCACATTCTGGATCAGAGATCCAAAGGCTCTGGAACGACATTGGTGTAAACTTTAAAAAAAAAAACAATGTGCTCAATGATCCTTCAGTACCATACCCCACCGATAGTACCAGGAGATTGAAAATCATTCGAAACCCAGTGCATTTGTTTAAAAATGCTTTTCATGGGTGGATTATAATATTAATTGCTTAACATTGCTCGATTGGTATATCCAACAAAAAGGCTTAAAGTCTTATATTGTTCATCGCGACCATTTAAAAATGTGAAGATGAAGATGCATATGAAAGTGGCAATCAAATGTGAATGTCCTATAAATTATCTATCGCCGATGTTTGTTTTGAAACAAAAGTTTCGTCAGTGGACAAAATGAAAGTTAGTAATAATACAAAATACTGTAATCTGGCGGTATCCGCTGCACATCGTGTATTCGCTGCAGAAACGGGACATTCTGAAGTTCTTGCCACTGTTTGCTTTGATGAGGATTTGTCACGATGGTTCAACAACATCAACATTCAACAACCGTAGCGAAGAAAAGGCAAATGATGATTCCACAACCCAAGAAATCATAAAATATTTAAATCATTCTACACAATTTATTTATGATGTGAAAATGAGAGACACCGGTAGATGGAAACCGTGGAAATCCGGAATTGTCATGAGCACCAATGTGATAATTCGCATGAGTAAACGCTTCTTCCAACTCGGACATAATAACGGATTACATCAGCAGCACGAGCGATCACATCTGTATATGGAGCCCCATATACAGATGTGCTCGACTTGCGGTTAGCGGCAGTACAAACGTCTCGATATATCCAGGACTGCCTTGAGAGGCTGTTCTCAGTAGTACGCTCCAAGCAGAGATGCCCCACGCCTTTAGAGTTCAGACTAACCTCTGATTATTCCCATTTCAAAGACCAAATCAACTGTTTAGTTTCTGTTAAAAATTCATTAGTAAAAATCAAAAGAAATTAGGCTTCGTGAGCCGCACCAGTGTTATCAGTTTTAAACATGTTGCACTGATGTTATTTTTGCACTCATTTTATTTTTCATCAAATTTCATTTACAACACAACGTCCCATGCCAAAATATCCGAAAATTACGAAGGAACTACAATCATATAGATTTTGTCATTTTCACTGGATCCGATGTTGAATTATTTTTCACAGCTTGATACCATACTTGGCTGCTTCGTCGCGATACTTCTCGACAAAGGTGTTATCGGGTCGTACTTTCCTCGGAGGGCCGTCCACTCATCCGGACGCTTCTCGATCAAAGACTTGACCACCCGTAAGGTCACGTTGTCGCTACATTTTTACATCCAGTCGAAACGGCATCCGGAAGATACTTCTTCGCGTTTCCTTCGGTGCAGGGACCAGCATCCATCAGGCAGTTGAAGTAATTTGAAGAGGCGGTCCGAATTGAGGATTTCATCCACATCGATATTGTCGTACTTGGTGGGATAGCTGTCCTGAGCGATGGCCATCGCTACCAAAGTCAGCAGGATAACGATCTTCATGGTTGGCTAGTTGAAAGTGAACTGTTCTTCTTGAAGTACCGAATTGAACTATGTCGAATAAGCATCATATCGCTTTATATGTTTCCATCTGATCCAACTCCTGTTTGTAAGCTTTTTTATTGTTCTAAATAATGCAGATTGACCCAAAATATGATGAGTTCATTCGCACGTGCAACGCAATTAATTGGCCCAAATAATGTTTATATAATTGTGCAATGATCCATCAAGTTGGAATGATATACGTATTCGACTGAATCAACCGTAAGCGCAGTAATTTATTCTCCGTTTTACGCTTCAATTGTAGTCATACACTAGGAATGTATTTTAAACAAATTATTACGTAACAAACAACGAAGTTGTTGCTTCTGCTCGGGTTGTACTCTTGACAAATCTGTTCTACTTCCACTGAAAGAAGCATTTCCCGAAAGTGATATCTCAAAAAAAGCTGTTGGTTTTGATGAATTTTTCTCCACACTCGATCTATTCGAAGGCATTCATTTCTGTGCGGTAAATTCTATTAAAAACTCAAAGGTGCAGCCCAATCGGGTTGTACGCAAAGGTGACGTAGGACTACGTAGCTATACAAAATGGAGGGTATTTTTCATCATAATTTGTGTAAATTTATTAGCATTGTGCAAACTGCTCGGAGGTCAACCGAATCAAGAAACTGAAAGTAGCTCTCAGTTGGATGAACCAGCCATGGAAAAGGAACGACTCATCGGCCGCATCGCCACTGAAGCCACTCGCCTATCTTTCAGTGGATATCATCAGAACCCTAGAAGACATTATGCTCAAAAATGTCCGGAAAAAAGGAAAAATAAGCAGATTCGGAGGTGGCGCGAAACCAAACACAAATATATTAATTTGCAACGTTCGACTTCCGCACGCGATGGAAGCGTACATGCATCGTTTTCTATAGCGCTGGTGGCAAAGTGAGCGGGACTTCAAGAATAAATTACAAACAGGTTTTGACCGTTGGGAAAATTGTTTACCCAGACAAACAGACTGTTCGGCTGTTTAAACGACAATGACGATTTTGGAAAGATTTATTGTTTTTAATAATGCGCCATTTGAAAAACTAAGGCAGCTAAACGACATTTTTCACTAAGGTTGCGTCTTCATCGATTTTCTGGCAAGATTATTTGATTTTGTTTCGTTAGTCATTAGAAATGATGTCGATTTTTTCCGGGTTACCATCGTTTGGCGACGACAGAAAGTTGCCATTGGGTAGCACAACCACAAGCGCGCGTCGGAGGGAGATGATGCAATGAGTTTGTTCAAATGGATGGCGTCAGTAGCAGTCAAATGGAATTTCCTCACAAGATTTTGATTTGTTGTTGAGGTTGAATGACGATCACCAACGCAGACTTCCACCACCAATTCGATAATTTTCCTTTGAAAATGCTACCAGAGCGCCTTCGTGCTGTTGTGTTCGCTCCGCTGCGACCGCTCTGCGTAAAATCTTGTTCAACCGCTCTCTGCGAAATCCCGATCAAAATGGCTCGCGCGCGCTGGAAAGCAGCTTTCTTGTATTCAATAAATTAAGCCCGTTAGCTCCGCCCCTTTGTGATCTGATATAGGTGTAAATATAATGTGCACTCATAACGATTAACGAAGGGGCGGGGCTAATGAAATTACTTCATTAGATATAAGAAAGCTGGTTTTCGACGCGCGCGAGTTATTTTGATCGTGATTCCGCGAACAACGGACCGTTCCACAATGGTCGGATTCGTCAAATTTCACGACATAAATCAATAACTCGAAAACCATCAGTGTTAGAATGTTGACGTCTTCAGAAGAAATGATCTACAAGAAGAGATCTATTTTTGATGTAAGTTGTCATTAGGGTGGCCCATCGGTGAAATTTTTTTGGATATTTTTTTTTTTACACTTTTGAGTTAGGAGTTCATATAATTCTACAAAGTTGTAGAGAATTTAATTCTAAGCATTTTTGCTTAATAAACATTTATTTTATCTCATACAGGTAATGTTTTATGACAAAATTGCTAAATTTAGATAGGGTGGTCCCGAAAAAAATAGTTTTTTGCTTCCACTTTCATCAATTCAGAATATTTTCAAAAACTGTCTTAGCATCGCTTCACGGTCTTTGGATGACGCATCTTTTGGTTACATAAGATGGTTGATAGCTTTATTTTCAAGCATATTATAAGCGTTTTTTCATGAAAAAGTGATATTGTTCTGAGCATTGTACTGCAGCTAGTAGCAAATATTAGCAAAAATTTCAATCGTAATCTGAAAATATACATGCAGGACCATCAAATCCATGGTATTTCGTTTGTCCATCTTTGTCCACTTTTGTTTGACGATAGTATAATTTTTGTACGAAAAATTAGGAATTTCATGTAAAACACAAATATCATCTTTTGGATTTTCGCAATATTTTGTAGAATAAAAGACAAAAACACCGTCTTCGACCAGAGGTCGTACAGACTGAACACTTAACACCTAGACAACTGACAGGACACATAATACCCAGTGAACCGGTGGAGAATTTTTCGATCACGAAAAGTTTCCTTCTTACTGAGGCGGGAATCGAGGCCACGCTACATAGTCCATGCCTCTAGACGATTGACATCGCTAACCTCACGGTCACAAAGCCCTTAAAGAATCGTTCTTTATCTAAAATATTTAAATCAACTCGTGTGGAAAAGAAGTCGAAAAAACATTTTGACATTTTACTACGGGAACGATTTTCAAGGTGTTCTCATGAAATAAATGCTTAAGAGCGCTACTTTTGTGGCGAAATACAAAATCATAAAATTTAAGTTGCTTTTTCATGGCTAATTCACAGAATAATTTCTTTTTCACAGTTTCTAAGTGAGGGTCGCCAATGACTACATATGATTCCATGAACATTGATAATTGGTCCAGTAGTTCCAAAATTATGATCGAAAAAATATTTTTTCAAAAATGTTGATTTTTCGACCACTTTGGATCGAAATCGGACAAAATTAAAAAATGAGTTTATTGATTTTCAAAAAAGAATGATTCTACCAAATATTGCGAAAATCAGAGATATGGTATACGTATTTCCTATGGAATAGCTGATTTTCAATGCAAAAACTAATATGATTACCAAACAAAAGTGGACAAACATGGACAAATGAAATACCATGGATTTGATGGGCCTGCATGTATATTTTCAGATTACGATTGAAATTTTTGCTAATATTTGCTACTAGCTGCAGTAGAACGCTCAGAAAAATATCACTTTTTCATGAAAAAACGCTTATAATATGCTTGAAAATAAAGCTATCAACCATCTTATGTAACCAAAAGATGTGTCATCCAAAGACCGTGAAGCGATGCTAAGACAGTTTTTGAAAATATTCTGAATTGATGAAAGTGGAAGCAAAAAACTATTTTTTTCGGGACCACCCTATCTAAATTTAGCAATTTTGTCATAAAACATTACCTGTATGAGATAAAATAAATGTTTATTAAGCAAAAATGCTTAGAATTAAATTCTCTACAACTTTGTAGAATTATATGAACTCCTAACTCAAAAGTGTAAAAAACTAAACATCCAAAAAAATTTCACCGAAGGGCCACCCTAATGACAATTTACATCAAAAATAGATCTCTTCTTGTAGATCATTTCTTCTGAAGACGTCAACATTCTAACACTGATGGTTTTCGAGTTATTGATTTATGTCGTGAAATATGACGAATCCGACCATTGTGCGTTCCGAGAATGACAGATTCTGAAAACCCTATGAATTTTTTTCGCAAGATTATGAATTTGGTTATGAGGATGTTGGTTATCTTAGATGCGTATTGTTGCGAGGAATAACAACAGAAATTTGGATCAAGACGAAGTTTCTTCATATTACAAAACATTATCTCGTGGCATCTGTCTGTCCGAGCAAGGTTCACCGATGGGTGGTTGCTGTAGACAGTTTCCAAAGAGGTGGCGTCTTCATTGATATTATACAAAAGCCACCATTTTATACAAAAGAAGGTCGATCCGATTATCCGAAATAAACTTTCTTCAAAGTGCAAAACTCAATCGTAAATAGCGAATTTGATAGCGCGTCGGAGGGAGATGATGCAGTAAATTTTAATGGATGGAATCACTAACAGCAACCAAGCTACCACGCCAAACCCGATGCCACCGAAACAGTCCATTTTAGCAATTAACTCTTTCTTTTCATAAAATGTTGGTCCTGAGAAGAACCAATTTTATTTTCCCAATTCCCATTCCAATAACTGCATCCAATCGCTTGTCGACACCTTGCGTTGCAGCTGTCCGACCGCTACTTGATGATTTTTCGCTAAGCCTCCAAAGGATGAAATAATTTTTCAACATTGCCACACTGCCACCCACTCCTTCGTGCTGCTGTGTCCGCTCTGCTGCATCGAATGTCGAATTGCTCTCGGTGGAATCCCGATCAAAACAGCTCGCGCGCGCCGAACAGCAGCTTTCTTGTATTTAATAAATTAAGCCCGTTAGCCCCGCCCCTTTGTGATCTGATATGGGTGTGAATATAATGTGCACTCATAACGATTTATGAGGGGGCGGGGATAATGGAATTACTTCATTAGATATAAGAAAGCTGCTTTTCGGCGCGCGCGAGCCATTTCGATCGGGATTCCGCAGACAACGGACCGTTCGGGGGATGACAAATTCTAAGAATCCTATGAAATTTTCTCGCAAGATTCTGAATTTGGTTGTGAGATGTTGTTTATCTAAGATGCGTATTATTGCGAGGAATGACAACAGAAATTTGACTCAAGACGAAGTTTCTTCATATTACAAAACATTATCTTTCGGCATCTGTATGTCCGAGTGACGTTCATGGGGTTGCATGGGTGGTTGCTGTAGATAGTTTCCACTGAGGTGGCGTCTTCATTGACTTTATACAAAAGCCACCATTTTATACAAAAGAAGGTTGATCCGACTATCAGAAATAAAATTTCTTCAAAGTGCAAAACTCAATCGTAAATAGCGAATTTGATAGCGCGTCGGAGGGAGATGATGCAGTAAATTTTAATGGATGGGATCACTAACAGCAACCAAGCTACCACGCCAAACCCGATGCCACCGAAACAGTCCATTTTAGCAATTAACTCTTTCTTTTCATAAAATGTTGGTCCTGAGAAGAACCAATTTTTCTTTTCCCGATTCTCCTTTCCAACTAGCTGACACCACAATTTGTAACACATTTTCAGCATTGCACTGGCGGTGCGGGATCGCCACAGTGCTATTTTTGTGGTCAACCCTTTCTTCATATGAAATTCTGGTTCGTTGAGGTTGAATGATCTGCAGCAACACATCGAGCACCATCACCAATGCGAAGGATTTCCTTTGAAAATGTTATTAGCGCCTCCGTGATGCTGTGTCCGCTCCGCAGCGATCGCTTTGATGCGTCTGCTCTGCGTGAAACCTTGTTCAAACTGAGGATTAGATCCAAACCCGCAAGTGATTGATTTTTGATGTCTGTGCTAGTGATGCATGTACGTGATTGGATGGTTGACCTATTTCCAAACTTTTTATCAATTATCGATAATAAATAGTTAAAAATCATTATTTTCAAATAAATACGAAGAAGCGTTGACTCATCCTTGACCGAATGGTCCAAAAAAATTGAAAATCCATCGAGAAACGGCTTAGATATTAAAGTTTAAAGTCTATCATATTTTCGTGACGGTCCCCGATTTTCGCAATCGTAAAGTGTACCCCAATATAGAAAACACAGACGTAGTCCTACGTCAAAACCTTTTTCGTTCCATCACTTTTACCACTCACTCACTTTTCGCGATAATTATCGCAGAACAATTACAAAATTGTATTGCCGCGTCGGGATTCGAACCCAGAATAGTAACAATAACAGCTGTGGGGATGCGCTTACTTTAGCCACACCACTACGCTATCTGCATGAAAGCATTAAGTTATTTGTTCCACATAAGCTACTACTATTTGTATGTCTGATGCCACGAAAAGACTCGAATATGAAAGAAAAAGAGCAAACCAATGATTGGCGGCAATCGAAGTGAGCGAAAAATGGTTATCACTCTACCTACAGGCTGTTTTTCTTTCCCGAAAAGTGATTTCTCCCCGAAAATTTTCGTGAGGCAGCATCCTGTGCTCCTGAGATTGAGTGAGCATTACGATCCCTGACGATTGCTACTCGTAGTCTACAACTCAACACTATCTTTATTCACGCGAACTCCCAGCTGCATGCTGAAACAGCCTTTTTTGCCTTTCTCGTACAACAAAGTTGTACCGAAAGGCTATCATTTCACTCTGAAAATGAACTTTTTACAGGAACATCTGATAGTAAAGTTTCTTATACCATTTGGCTCAGTTTGATGAATTGAGATGATGTCTGTGTGTGTGTATGTTTGTGTGTCTGTATGGTCACTTTTTCAACCTCAAAAACTCACACGTTTTGCATGTACTTAGACATAACTGATTTTATCGCAATAAGTTGCATTCCGCAGAGCCACTCTTCTAATTATATGCTATTTAATTTTATCAAGGTTGATTAATGCGTTCGCATCTGACAAGGAAAATGATTTAGGCAGTTTTCCATTTTTCCCATATAATCGGGACTACGAGCATTGAGCAGCGACCATGCAATAATATAAATTAGTTAGATCCTCGCTACGGCAATATCGATAACGTTAACGCAACGAGCAAAGCTTTTCATAGCTTGCAATGTGCAACGTGTTGAACACGAAAACTAATCGAGGAACAACGTACGCGCTTTTAACTTTAGAGCCGACTCGATGATGATTATTGCCATTATACTTTATCGGAGCATTCGCACCAACACAGTTGTAAGTTTCATCGTTGGCAACAGAAATTGCACTCGATTACGACACGATTAACTGCTGGTTCGTACGCTCGTGGCCATGGTGGTGTTTGCGTTTGTTTTGTGTCATACATTGGAAGAGAAAAGAGGGGTTTCATTGATGCTTCAACATGCTGTTTGGTTTGGGTGGTGTGGAGTTATGATGAAGTTTGGTTGATTTCGTTTTATACATCTCCTTACTTCCATATTATATTATGTATGCGGTTTTGTTAGTCTTCTATCTATATTTGGGAATCGTTCAAAAATGGCATCGGGGCATTGGCGAAGGGGGGTGAGGGTGTCGTTGGTTGAATAATCTAAAATGTATGTGACGTCATATTCTAGTCGGCCTTGAGAAATATTGGCTTAATTTTCAAAATGTTCGTGTACATTTCACTCCGAAATCGAACCTTTTATAGAAGTCTTGGAGACCCATGATGTTATATACCAACCCGACCAGTTAGTCATAACAATTATATCAATATGTGTTACAAATAACAATACTGAAATAAAGTCTCTCTCTCTCTCTCTCTCGAAAAAACACCGTACCAATAGCAGGAGTACCAGACTGAAAGACGGACAAGCTATCGTTCACAACTGCTTGTTTTACGGCTTTGATTTAACTTGTTCTGGCTACCGGAACATCATCGACACACTCGCCTGCTTTCAACAGCTACGTCTGGTTGGTTTCCGGTTTACTTCCGTCCGCTCCCACTGAAGCTGCCTGCGTTAATGCCGGCATTCTTCCTTTCTGACATCGGATTTTCATGGCCATTTGCCGTAAAGCCGCCTCTTTCGCTGATGCCACCTCAGGAAATGACAGGATCCCTCTCCTTGACGAGGCTGACCGGATCCTGAGAAATGTAGCCGGTACCAGTCCCCCCCCCCCCCCCAGTGCACTATGGTCCAGGATACAGATTTACGCGGAAAGATGAATTTTACGCCAAAACTATATTTTTTAGAAAAAACTGTTGTTCTACAAAATTGTTCGAAATAGTAAGGCCATCATTATGGTTTTACCAAACAATAGGGTGGAGCATCATATAAAAAAAATTAGAAAATATTTTTTTTATTTCTCAGAATATTGACATGTTATGTTCTACAAAGTTGTAGCGCAGCTCATTCCAATCAATTTTGCTAAAAAAACTTTTTCTGTAGCTCTTAAGTTGGCTGATTTGGAGCAATTTTACCTAATTGGATTAGGGTGTACCTCAAAAAAACAGTATTTTTGATCTAATTTTTTTGTTTCAGATTTCTCGAAAAAGTCGTCTTCAGGTGACTTTTAGAGCTCAAAAAAATGCAACTTTTGATGGGTAAATATGCACAATATCTTTTTCCGATCAAAAGTTATAATCATTTTTCTGTCAAAATCACATTTTTTTCATAAGTTGATATCTCCGGTTAGGGCAGACCAAAAAAATATGTTTACACGGCATCTAAAAGATAAATTAATATTCTTCATTATGTCAATAAATTGGGGATATGTTATTTTTTTATCTCAAGTTTCACCAATTTTACTAAAATCATGTTTTTTTCAAATAAATTGATATAACTCGACAACGGAAGAAGATACAGACGATATTCTTATAGCAAAACACGCGTTTTGAAAAGCTCCAAAAGTCTTCAGAAGATGACATCCGTGAAAAATAAAAAATGAAATGAGCAGATCATAAATTTTGTTTTTGAGGACACCTAATCCTGGTAAGTAAAAGTACTATAAACAAGTGAGCTTAAGAGCTACATAAAAAGTTTATATAGCAAAGTTGATTGGAAAAAGCTGCGCTACAACTTTGTAGAACATAATATTCGAACGTCAATATTCAGCAAAATAAAAAAATGAAAATTTTACATTTTTATAAAATGGCCCACCCTATTTTCGGTAACTCTATAATAAGGGCCCAAGTATCCAGAACAACTTTGTAGAACAAATTTTGTTTCTTAAAAGTATGCTTCAGACCGAAAATGCATCTTTTCTCGTAAATCTTACAATACGATGATAATGATAAAACTTATAAAAAGTGTTAAAGCTGTAGATTTTTTATTTTCCATTTCTCATGAATGTCATCTTCTGAAGACTTTTGGAGCTTTTCAAAACGCGGGTTTTGCTATAAGAATATCGTCTGTAACTTCTTCCGTTGTCGAGTTATATTAATTTATTTGAAAAACATGGTTTTAGTAAAATTGGTAAAACTTGAGATAAAAAAATAACATATCCCCAATTTTTTGACATAATAAAGAATATTAATTTATCTTTCAAATGCCGTGTAAACATATTTTTTTGGTCTGCCCAAACCGGAGATATCAACTTATAAAAAAAATGTAATTTTGACAGAAAAACGATTATAACTTTTGATCGGAAAAAGATATTGTGCATATTTACCCATCAAAAGTTGCATTTTTTTGAGCTCTAAAAGTCACCTGAAGACGACTTTTTCGAAAAATCTAAAACAAAAAAAATAGATCAAAAATACTGTTTTCTTGAGGTACACCCTAATCCAATTAGGTAAAATTGCTCTAAATCAGCCAACTTAAGAGCTACAGAAAAAGTTTTTTTAGCAAAATTGATTGGAATAAGCTACGCTACAACTTTGTAGAACATAATATGTCAATATTCCAAGAAATAAAAAAAATATTTCCTAATTTTTTTTATATGATGGGCCATCCTATTTTTTGGTAAAACCATAATGATGGTCTTACTATTTCGAACAATTTTGTAGAACAACAGTTTTTTCTAAAAAATATAGTTTTGGCGTAAAATTCATCTTTCCGCGTAAATCTGTATCCTGGACCATAGTGCAGTGGCGCGGGTTCACTGGCACGGAGCAAAGGGGTGGCATCGATTAGTTAACATCGACTGCACCATCGCCTCCCGGTTCAAAAGAGGTGATAACAAATATGAACTCCGAAGATGCGTACTGGAATTCATTGCAACACGCTTCCGAAAAAGTGAGATTCGGTATACCAACGGATCCGTCTCCAGCCGAGGAGCCGAAGCAGCTAGGGCTTTGTAGTCTGTGGACATAATCTGGCCAAATCGACGAACCTACCTCACCAGTGCAATATTTTCTTCGCCGAAGTCGCCGCCCTTTTCTGTCGCGGCCACCCACTCGGCGAACAAGCGCCAATCGTGGTCTTCACGGACTCCGCAAATGTAATTTCCGCCCTTCAAGTGAGACTTTGAAACATCCCTGAATCCAAAGAATCCTTTGAGGTATGATTCCCGGTACCACCTTCGCCTGGATTCCCGATCACTGTGCCATTAGGGGAAATACCGAAGCCGATGCCCTGGCCAGTGTCGGACACAAAGGTCTACTTTACACCCGCTCTGTCCCGCTGGCCGACGTTAATAAATGGACGAAGAGCGTCGTCGACCAGGACTGAGCTCGTACTTGGGGCAATAGCAGAGGAGGAAAAGTTGAAGGATATATCGAAAACTGGAATGATCCTTTTTGAGGAAAGTTGAAGGATATATCGACTACTGGGATGATCCAGCTACTCGAAAAGGCGTTCTGATCTTTTCCATAGAAGAAAGGTTGAAAATCAAAGGTGTGGGGTTTTAGTGAAATGCCTTCAGCAAGTGTTTATAGATTCACACCTCAGCGTGTCAATCGGCCTCTTCTTGTCAGATTTCCGTGGCATGCACACGCATCAATGGAGAGTCACTGTCACAGAATTTCGTTCCGGCCATTTAGGGCCACAAAAAAGGATCTTCTGTTTTTTGCCAACACATTTTGGCGGGGATTTTAAGGGTGAGGCCTTCACCTCAACTACAATCCTTTAGATCATAGCTTCCCAAAGTTGGGGGGTCGCGCCCCCCTTCCATAAGATTTACACAGGCTGGGGGGTCACGATCCACCACTTTGGGAAACTACACTTTAGAGGCAAACTATGTACCACCGGAAAACAGCGCACAAAAAGGATTATTGCAGGACACCAAGGTCGCAGAAGGATCATAACTTTCCCGTTTCCCGCAAAACTACACGACTGTAGGTGCTACAAAAACTGTGATATCTACTATACGAGATAAAACTCCGTCGTCGTCTTTTCGTGTTAATTTTATTACTGCTTTGTTTCATAAATTTCAAAGTTTGATAGTCACGTTTATTTTAAAGTGTTTAGGTTAAGTTACAATGAATGGCGAAGCCCTTGGTTGGCACGCTAGGGCGGCCCCTCTGACCTACCCTAGCCTAGTGTTGAACTTAATCTAGAATAAAAACAAACAGAATAATCCTAGCGGTGATGTGTCTTTCCCGTGTATTATAAAATATAACAAGAAAGGCACATAAGAGAGGTCAAAACCGCACTTTAGGAAGATAGATTCAGTTATTTTCATCAATAGGGTAACGGCTGTATTTTGGACCGGGCTCATATTTTGGACCACCTAGCTGAATTTTGCATTTATATCACACAAAACTAAATAAAACGTGCAAACTTTAAACTTTATTAAAAAAAGAAACTATGCATAAAGTATCTCTTACATTTGTTTCTATATAAAATATAGCTATTATCAAGAATATTTTCACGCATTTACCCATTCCGGCTGGATCTGACCAAAACCAAGACGACATTGTAAAATTGAAGTCAACTTTCAAAAGCTGTAAGTTTATGTGTACATAGATTGAATACATGTGAATGAAGTTGTAGACTTATTAAAACCTTATTGAAGCAGTTTCATATCTCGAGCAAAACATTGTTGGTTAAAAAACAGTATTCTGAGGCATGTCCAAAATAGGTTAATTTTACATTGAACCGAACATATTTTCGACATATCTTCTTTTTAAGTGCTAGATCTTTTAAACTTTTGCCTTTTTGCTACCAGCCAGTCAAGGGCTGAAAGCGTCCTAAATAAAGACAATAATAATAATACCTTTTGTTTTTACCAACCATTTGTTTTTTTTTTAGTATCAAACCATTCATAAATGACTATTCACAACGCATTTATAAATTACCGTTCATTGATGTGAGCCCTAGAAAACTGTATGTTAAACCAACATGTAACTGTTTTTTCATACGAAAATAGTTAAGACTCCATGACAAGTTCCAATCTTTGCTCGAGCTCTCCGTCCATGCTGATTGCAAATGCAGCAGAGTTCCGCGTTATACTTGTGACACATATATGATACCAATATCACTGTACAGCATAAAATCATATGTCTGTCACCCAGAATCACGCTGGTATCACGATAGCACGATGATTTCCGTACCCTGCCCTGCGACCGTTGTATTGTACGAAACAGAACATAATTTGTTGTTTTGAAATGTCAAATACGCCGTTTGACATATGAAATAAAAACAAACATTTGCAAGCTGATTGAGTAAAATTCGTTTTTCTGCAATTCCGGATGATATTTTTCACAACATCGGCAAAATAATTATTCGTAAGCCCATTAGGCCGTTTTAAATATTTTATTGAAATTAGGCCGATACAAATATTTAAAATCCATTTTGTCTCCCCCCCCCTCGGATTTTTTTGCCAAAAAATGACATTTTGAAGGGGCAACAAAATAAAGTTCGGATAATTTTGAGGATTTTGAAAACATTCTTCAACAAATCCGAGGAGTTTTTTGATTTTTTTCATTTTAATATTTATTTTTTATTATCCCCCCCTTGTCCTTTCGGAGACTAGTAGGACAAAAAGTCAATTAAATATTTGTAACGGCCTTATGCCCTACTGGTTTCCGAATAATCAAGAGGGGGATAATAAAAAATAAATACTAAAATGCAAAAAAATCAAAAAACTCCTTGGATTTGTTAAAGAATGTTTTGAAAATCCTCAAAATTTATGGAATTTTAATTTGTTGCCCCCTCAAAATACGATTTTTGGTCAAAAAAACCGAGGGGGGGAGACATAATTGTTTTTAAATATTTGTATCGGCCGCTACAATTACGCGCTGAAGATGTCTTCCTATTGATTTTACCAGTTCTTGGGTTGTTTCCGGAAAGATCTACCGTCACTTTTGCATGATATTCAATGGTTTGAGTTCTGTATCGTGTGATTTCGGACATTTTATTCAAGGATCCCATGGGTTTTAATTGGAATGATGTCTAAGGATTGGGAAGGATGCGGGCTCTTTGATTTGCCATTAGTCAGAATCTACTTTTTTAGATGGAAAGAATGTTTTGAACCGTTGTTTTGGACAAATTCAAAATTGGATCTGTAGTGTTTGGAGAGGGAGAGAGGAGAGGAGAGGAGGATCTCGTGGTGGTAAAAGTGGAGTGCAGAAATAAACGGTAGTCAGCGCGAAGTAAATAAGTGGTCCGAATAAACCTGTTAGGGGTCGTATACTAATTACGTAAGCACTTTGGGGGGGGAGGGGGGTCTACCATTTTCTTACGTTCCACATAAATAAAAAGTTATTTGTATGGGAAAAATCTTACATGGGGGTAGGGAGGTTGTAAAACCCAGAAAAAATGCTTACGTGATTATTATACGGTCCCTTACAGGATCTATGACACAATTGAACAATGCTGGCTTTATCCTTCAAAATGCTCAAAAGAATTAAACGATCAGTGCCGTTTGCACTGAAGTCACCCCAAACCATAGAATAGAATGAATAACGTCCGCAGAAATAATTGCCTTGCGGAATATTTGCAAGAACTCGCATATTTCTGCTAAAATACCTATACAAAGAATTGGAAAATAATGACGTGTTCATATCGATGAATGAACTGCTGACGCGAATTCACAATTTATTCAAAAAATATGGATAAATATTGTGCAATACTCATAAAAACTATAGTAACAGTTTATGATTTCTATATAGGGGGAATGACGGCTTTGGCAGGTTTTGTTCTATTATTGTCAGGGGGGTTTTTTATGACTGATTATGCTCAAATTTGGCCTAAATATTCTTTGCATATCAAAGAATATTGTGGCCAAACTTCATAAAATTTGGTCATCAAAAACCCCCCTGCCAATAATAGAAGAAAACCTGCCAAAGCCGTCTTTTCCCCTATTTTGATGAAAAATATAGTTTTGGAAAGCTGTAGAATCAGTTTCAAAACAAGCTGACAAATAGATACAACGGTGGAAAGAAAAGATGTGTGTCATCTTGTCACTGTACGCGTACAGCGTGATACGAAAATCATTGTGCGGAAATCATATGTCTGTCGATAGTATTATACGATTATGTGTCGTTTAAACAAAAAGAATGTGCAAGAAGCGAGGAAGAACCGGGAATGACGCAAATGAAACAGATCTGGCAAACTACATAAAAAATATCGCAGGGTAGGAGTGAGTGACCAGGTGCATACATTACGGCCATGGGCCGCACGTTTATTTTGCTTTGATGATGCTGTACCGAGTGGTACTGAAACTTGCTTAGCTAGTCGATATTGCTCTTTTGTTGTTTTTAAAATGCTTATAAAAATGTATCGCTTAACAAGGACTTTAAGGATAAAAACGCCGAAAATGCTGGAATGACGGGCTTGGTAGTCATACTGCTTCTGCCTCATACGCAGGAGGTCATTGGTTCAATCCCAGGTCCGTCATATTCTTCTACTTTGTATCTTTCTCAATATTTATCATGTTCTAGCAATCACTAGAACTGGAATTCTATCAGTTGCTTTCTCCTATCTGTCACATTGGCAGCTCGTTAACCAAGACGAACCTCTGCCTCTCGAACCTAACCCAAAAATTTCAACAAATTCCGCATGAACTCGTGGCAAGTGCAGAGGTATGTTCGGCTTGCAGTGGGCGAGTGATTGCATCATCATTTCCTTCCCTTTCCCTACATTGACTTGCATTCTGACGTGGCAGGCGCCAGTGTGACCTAACAAATGAGATCACCAGTACTTGTACATTGAAGATGAATGCTAGTCCCAAATAAACATCTGTTGGTTCTCTGTGCAAGAACAGCTGATCTGGTCATAATGGAGTAGCAACTACAGGCAGTCAATCAAGCTCAAAAAAGCCGAAAATGCTGGAAATCACTATTTTAATCTAATAGTAACATAAACTTGCAAGCAATACAAAATTATTCGAATGGTCTAAAATATGTTCAATGAGTGGTCCAAAATAAAAACAGGTGGTCCAAAATAAATTCTAACATATCTACAGAATTTATGATAGTTAGGTTCTTTCGCTAGGATTTACAACATTTTTACCTACAAATGCTACCATTCATCACTTTTTAGTTGCATAGGGAATTAATCAAGCATTATTACAAAATCTAACTTTTATTCGAAAAATTGTTCGGCTATCTCCTAAAGTGGTCCAAAATACCTCCCTTACCCTACACATTCATATGCATTCATTTGAATGCATTGTAGCAGTTTTTTTTAATTCCGAACAAACAATGTTTTTTTAATAACTCCGGAACGCAATGGCTAATTGGGCTGATTTTCAATAGCGAAAAATTAGGAAGGATTCCGCGTCGAATGCACAGTACAAAAAAGTGTGTCTTACATTTTTTGTACACACACACACTGGTAAAGCGAGATAGCGATAAATTACCGACGGAAAATTCTACATGCGCATCCCTAGTTAGGCGGCGTAGTACTCTCGCGCAATTTCTGACTCTCTTTCATGTACACATTCATAGCGTCCTGATGTTGTACTGGTATTTCGTAGAAAGTAAGAAACAAAACAAAACAGGAGTCAGTTGAATAAAACCGTCGCGGAGAACACTTCGTTCGTCTTTCTTGACCAGAAAATAAAGCTGTTTGACGTTCGCGAATTAAGTGGTCCTAACAAAATTTTAGAATTAAAGTGTCCGAAAGTTAGATCCGCGGCGGCGCGAACACACACACAAATACATACATACATACACACATACAGACATCACCTCAATTCGTCGAGCTGAGTCGATTGGTATATAACACTATGGGTCTCCGAGCCTTCTATCAAAAGCTCGATTTTGGAGTGATCCTAAAGCCTTTACGTATACTTAGTATACGCGAAAGGCAAAACATTTTAATAAAGTAAAAAAATAAGTTGCTTTTCGGCCGCACAAAATAAAACTAAACACCCGAATTCGCGTCCGATACGTTACATTTTTAATCGAGAACTTTCTTGCTGCAGTACGCCAGTGCATCCAGAGTGTGCAAATTAACTTCCTTCTCTGTCATTTGAATGTTAGTAGAAGCACTTGATTTTGAATATGCAGCATGCTGTATGAGGCTTAGAACGAATAAAACAATGATGAGTTCCCGAGCAAAGCTTGGGAGCAAATCGATAACTAATTTTGTTGTTGTGAAATCGCCTAATTTTGATAACTCAGGTTGATATCCTTTTGGTCGTTTCAACGGTTAAAAGATCAAAATCTACAGCAGAAAAATCTTACTGTGATATCAAATCGAAAACTATTCCTGCTATCGATGAGAGCAAATCGAAAACTAATTTTGTTATTGATTCCGATAACAAAATAAGTACACAGTTTGATGTCAGATCATACAATTTAGAAATCAACAGCAAAATGAGATCAAAATATGTAATCACTAATGATGATTCATTTTCGAAAACAAATTATGATTTCAATTTGATATCTATATCAAAATATGTTTTCTATATGCTCTCTTTATGTTTTTAGACTTTGCTCGGGTTGTCGTTATTGGAAGTCGAATAATTAGCTTTCTCCTAACACCCCAGAGGCATGATTGGGAAGATGAAGCATCGGTAAAAATGTAGTTAAGAAACAATCAAATAAGAGTGGCTGTAGTTTCTAGGGGAGCGGTTCCTTTGTCATCACTGTAACAAATTCATCTCATCTCGAAAATAAGCAATAAATCATTCATTTTATCGGTTATTTTCATCAACATGCTTGTGTACCATTTGCAAAAATCAAACAAGTAAGAAACAAATGGGTTTTTGGCTTTCTCGTACAACAAAGATTACTAAAAAAAAAAAAACTTTCGACAGAGGGCCCGGAGACCCACAGTATTATACACCGATCGACTCAGTTCAGACTGAGGTGATGTCTGTATGTGTGTATGTGTACACAATTTCTAGACACACTTTTTGGAACTTAGCATTAACCCATTTACTCGCAACAAGTTGCATTCGACGGGGAATGCGGTCTCATTGTTTGCTATTGGAAAATTAGCCCGATTGGACATTGCATTTCTGAATTATTGAAAAATATAGTTTTTCCCTTGGAAAAAATAAAAAAAAACTAATTCTTTTTTCATTGTGGCGATGACATTGCATATTAATTAATGCAAAACATTGTAAATGATAGAAAAATGCGATCTAGACTCTTAAAATGGTTTTTGACCTTTCTAATGTGATTTTTTCAATACATTTCATAATGCACGAGAAAGGCATCATTACCATTAGGTGAATTAATCTGGGTTTTTGGTAAAAACAAACCAAAAACCCAGATTAAATAAGGAGAGTAGTGGGAGCAGTGAGATAAAGAATCGGAATAAATACCCTTATAAAATGCAAAAATGTTCTTTTTATCAGCATTACATGTTCCATTTTACACGTAACACCTTTCAGAACTTTTAATATTTGCAGCTTCTCCCCGAATTCTACGTTACTTCTGGAACTTAAACTGTCTTACAACTTATTTAGTATTCTACAATCTCCCTCATGCTGTGTACAAGTTTACTGTTTTTTGTAGGTGTTGATTTTTTCACGGTGGCCGATGGCGTGAGTCCACGTCATTTAAGCTAGTTCATGACAAGATATACAGCGTTAATAGCAACTGAATTTGGGAACACACAACAAACTCCAGCAAACTGTGAGTTATATTGCTCAAATGAGCAAAACCCGATTGCGGAACTGTTAATTGCGTTAGCATCCCAAATGCAACTAAATTATTCGCATATTCATTGCTACATATTTCTAATTATCACCTGAGGAGTTTTACTGAGTGTATTAAGTTAGCGATCTATGTATTTCAAACGTAATGACTTTCAAAAGGTTTCAAATGATTCTGCTTTTTAAATCACTGCGTTACATCATCAATGAATATAAATAAGTATCGCTTCAAAATAATCGCCACAGTTCAAAACAATCCTTTTAGCTGAGCACTCTCCTCCTTTGTTGTACCTCAAACATGAAAATTCTAATCCTGCTAACTTTGGTTGCGATGGCCATGGCCCAGGATGGCTATCCCACCAAGTACGATAACATCGATGTGGATGAAATCCTCAACTCGGATCGCCTCTTCAAGAACTATTTCAACTGCCTGATGGATGCCGGTCCCTGCACGCCCGAAGGAAATGAACTGAAGAAATATCTACCGGATGCCATTTCAACAGGGTGTGTCAAGTGCAATGACAAGCAACGCGAGATTACTGCTAAGGTGGTGAAGTTTTTGATCGAGCAGCGTCCTGAAGAGTGGAACGCCCTGCGAGGCAAGTACGATCCCGATAACACCTACGCCACTAAGTACCGCGATGAAGCAGCCAAGTTGGGAATCAAACTGTGAAGGAATGGTTCTGGATGCAAAAAAGTATTTACATTGACTTAGGCGATTTGAGATGGAATATAGAGTTGTTAAGCTAAAAACTAATTTTCGATTTATTGACATTTTTGTCAGTTTCGACACTATGCAATTAAATTCCTATTCTTATTTAAAATTCAGCGAAGCATACCTATGTATTAAATATTATTCCTTCCTGAGATTTTAATGAATATGTAGAGTTAAACACGACCGCCAGATCACCTGCTATTTTCCTTCTTTTTTTTGCATGACTGATTCACCTTTTATTGCAGGTAAATAGTAGCTTAAGTGAGTAAGTCAATAAGTAAATCATGATTATGAATTCTATTTGATGATCAGCTCAGCTCAAGTGATCCTGTAGCAACATTTATGTATATGTTCATGAAAGCTGAAACACCTGTCTGAAAATAATGTTCGTGCACGATCGACGCGGATTTACTGGTTTCTCAACCAGTAAGGTAATGATCCTCTGTGTATCTTCAACTATGTTATAAAAACAAATATGTACAAACAAATTGATTTAATGGTTCCAGTCAACTAATTTGCAATTGAAATCTCCAATGCTGACCTCGTCACTGTCCATCGACCTACTCAACGACATCGAACGTGTCAGTCAATAAAACAAAAAGCATTAACTGTTTGAACCTATCATGTCTTGTGAGTAAGAACGAATGTGAATGTAATTTTAAATAAAACACATGGAAAACAATCTTATCTAGATTAACGAAACTCAATTATTGTCACGACTGTCGGTTCAGCAATAATGAAACTCTTTGTCATTATATTTGTAATTTAAAACTTTAACCTCAGTTATTTGCTTACAATATTATGTACTGAAATGGAAAGGTATGATCATCAATTAACTTACATTTCACATTGAATTGTATACACGTTCTCTATTCTACCGCCAACCGCAAGTCGGGACTGACTTACGGTTAGCGGCAGTATATACGCTGAACAAAACTCAAAAAACGTGTTTGAACTCGATTGGTGTTTTGCGGCTTCTTCCACTATATTTAGAAACCGGATACCAAGCAGGCGTATCCTCTCGAACATCACATTTGATGTCGTCGCATTGTCTGGTGGGCAACGCCGATATGCCAGCCGGTAAGTAAAATCGCTTCGCACACACCTGTTGTGTCATCCACTCGACCGCCACTTTACGGTTGGCGCGTCCATCCGGTGCTGTCAAATTTACATTAGCATTTTACGGCTGACTGCTACCTCTATCTATACCATCATATTACCACCAAACTCCCACAACGATTGATTTGGCTCTGTTTTGCTCGAGTTTTTGGAAGATTTGCTTTAGAGCACCCCTGCGAGAAAATGGTCACAAACGATTTTTTACCATTCTGTAAGCCTAGTTCGTACTATTGGTAGGAGCAAAAACTTCTCAATGTACTAAATGATAAAGAGTATATTATCATTTAGTGATAAGTTACTGCATTTGCGAAGAGCAAATTCTTCAACTAAAGCCTGATCAGTATCTATGTCCCAACGAACGATAAGCCTGATGACGTGAAGGATGAGTTCTATGAGAGCCTTGATAAAGCCTACGGAGAGTGACCAATACACGATGTAAAGATTGTCACGGAGGAGGGGGGGGGGCAAATGCGCAGATCGGAAGAGAAAGTTTCTTTCGCCCTCTCATTGGTACGGAAAGCCTTCATTCCGCTACCATCGATAATTGTCAGCGACTTGTAACCTTTGATGCTGCTAGAGGACTGGCAATCAGTACCACACGTAAGAAAATCCGCAAACACACCTGGCAACATCTGACTGGAGACACTTGCTAACAGATAGACCACGTGCTGGTCGACGGACGACATTTCTCGGATGTTATAGATGTAAGGTCCGTTAGAGGTCCGAACATCGACTCGGATCACTATCTTGTAGTTGCAAAAATTTGGGCGCGACTTTCCAGCAACAGATGATGCGTTTCAATATCCGACGCTTGTCGGAGGAAACGAGGAGGAGTTGCTGAACAGTACCACCAGAAGCTGAACGAGCGAATAGGAGATGCCATTGGATCTGGCGACGTCAACAGATTGTGGAAAAATATCCACGAAGCTGTGACTACAACAGCGCAGGAAGTGTTAGACACTGCACAGCTACGCCAACGAAATGGTTGGTTTGATGAGGAGTGCCAGCGAGTGACGGACAAAAAAAATGTTGCTAGGAGTCGAATGCCTACAACTTTGTCTAACAAGACATTGCTGTAAATATGTAATCTGGGCGTGGGAGGCAAAATGACATTTTGGAGAGTTTTCACTCTCCAGCCTTAGATATTATTATAGCAATGTACCCTTGAATAAAGATGTATACCTACTCAAGCGTTATGGATACATCTAAAATTATTATTTGAATTTTACTTCTGAAGATAGTTATGAACAAATTAGTCAAATGACATGCAGATGACATTTTACAAGCACGATGGCTCGAAATCAAGTATTCGGATTTCAGACGAAGTGTCAACGTCGTTTGTGACCTTAGACGGATTGAAGCAGGGTGATGCACTTTCGAATTTATTGTTCAACATTGCACTCGAATGCGCTATTAGGAGATCTGGTGTGCAGAGGAATGGCACTATCATCACACGGTCGCATATGCTCCTGGGCTTTGCGGACGATATCGATATTATTGTAAGGGGAGACGGCGAGGATAGACTTAACCATTAACTCTACCAAGACAAAGTACATTGTGGCAGGTTCAGATAGCCTAGATAACCAAGTGGTGTTGGTGCTGAGGGAGTGCTTGATGGGGATGTGTTTGAAGTTGTTGAAGAATTTGTTTACCTTGGTACGCTCGCGACATGTGACAATGATGTTTCCCGTTAACTGAAAAGACGTATTGCTGCTGCGAAAAGTGCCTTCCTACGGATTACGTAACCAGCTTAGATCCCGCAATATGCAGAAACGAAATTTGCTCTATACAAAACTCTGATTCTACTAGTGGCCCTTTATGGCCATGAAGCATGGATGTTAAAAGAGGCAGACCGAAGTGCTTTCGGGGTTTTCGAGCGAAAAGTGCTGGGTACAATACTCGGAGGAAACAATATTCAACAGAGAACCAGATAGGGACCGGCGACTTCGTGGAAGGCCACAAACACACAAACACGGTGGAATCGGACCTGGGGAGATGACGGAAAATTCCAATCGGATCCCAGATTCGATGGGTAGAAATTTTGCAAACGCTCAAATTTCAAAACCAGTTACCGGTCGAGCAATTCATACCCACCACAATTCACGAACAAATTTTGCCGCTCGTCAACGGGTAGCAAGCACTTCAGTAAATTCCAATTTTTCCAATGTCCCTACGTATGCAAACATCGCTGCTGGTAGACAAAATTTCTCTTCTCAAAATGAGGTTTATACCAATGTCCCAACGGAAAATAATGGTCATGTTGCCGATTAAGGTACCATGTCAGCTTCCGATTTTGATTTTTTAACTGAACAATTGCATCACATGATCGATGCAATGTTCAAAGCAAATACCATACCTGAAGCTGTACAGGTTGGTATAAAGTACAAAAAAAAATTGTTATCGGACTCCGTGGACTTCTTCAGTGTTTGTTATCGACTGAAGAAAAACATTGCTCATTAACTTTAAATATGGTGTGTAGGTAGAACTGTAGGTAAAAATTAGGGCATGTCGCTTGGACCGATTCGTCGTCGTCCCGTGGGTAGTAATCTAAACAGCCAGGTATATCCGTTTCCTTGATCTTTGTTAAGTAAGTTTATTTGTTTTTGTTTGTAAATTTCTAAGCTTTCCGCTACGTCAAGTTTCCAAGGATTTTGTATTTGTCTGAGAAGTGATATGTTGTCTTTGGTTAATTGATGATCTTCGTTAAATATATGTTCGGCTACTTTAGATTTGAAATGATAATGTATACCTTTTTCAGTGTCTTTGTTTGCTTTAGTTACTTCTGCCAAATGTTCTTTGAACCTCGTGTCTAGTGTTCGTTTTGTCTGTCCTATGTAGATTTTGTCACAGTGTTGGCATGATATTTTATAAACTCCAGATTTTCCTAATGCGTCAACGGGGTCTTTTGTGCTTCCAAGTAGTGTCTTCAGTTGGTTGTTCCTGCTACTGAAAACTAATTCGATACCAATTTTTCTAAATTTAGAGCGTAATGGTCTGGTTATATTATGGTCAAAATTAACAGATACTCGTCGCAATTCATTTGTTATTGGTGATAATATAGTTAATGATTTTCTGTACTGGGATTTTCTATGTTTGTCTATAATAGCTTGAATAGTTCTAGTTGAGTATCCGTTTAGTTTAGTTGTTTCAAAAATGTAATTTAATTTTTTCTGTTTCCCTGTGACGCTAAGTGGAAAAGTCTCGAGTCTATGTATCATGTGTTGGAATGCGGCTGCTTTGTGTTGGTGTGAATGGTTTGAAGTGTTGGGTATAACTCTTTGTGTGTGTGTGGGTTTTCTGTAAATTTCAAAATTCATCTGGTTTGATTCTCTAACTATTAAAACATCCAAAAAAGGCAATTTTCCGTCTTTCTCTTGTTTACAAGTGAACTTGATATCCCTATGTGCACTATTAATGGCTTCTAGGATTGATGGAAGTGCGTCTTTCCTAATGATTCTGAAGATATCATCTACATATCTCCACCATCGCTCAGGAATGGCCCCTTTTTCCTTCAAATCCTTTTCAAGATTAGCCATGAACAGTTCACATAAGAAAGGGGACAGAGGATTACCCATTGGTGTTCCTTTTGTCTGCTTGTAGTATTCTCCTCTGAATGTAAAATAGTTCTCTTCTATGCAAAGTCTTGTTAATTTTAAATATGTGCGTACTTTTGTCTTCCAAGTTGCGTCTGATTTTTGTCTAAGTAACCAATCTTCCAACAAGACAATAGCTTCTTTTCCGGGTACACTTGGGAACAGTGCAGCCCATCAAATGAAACCATTATCTCGTCTTCTTCGATATTTCCTGAGTTTTGCAATTTTTCAATAAACTGTTTTGTGTTTTGTACTTGTCTAGTGTCTGTTTGTGTATGTGTGTAGAGTGTTTGGAATTCTTTGACTAACCATTTTGCTATTTTGTGAGTTGGAGATCCTTCCGCAGATATTATTTCTCTGATTTCGTTTCCGGGTTTGTGAATTTTTGGTTGTCCTCTAAATAATTGTGTGAAAGTTCTAAATTGGAATGCCCGCTCTCTAAAGGGTAAGGAAGATGAATTATTCAACTTCCTTTCAGTTCATAATGTGCATATTGCCATTATAACTGAAACGTATTTAAAACCAGGACTCTCCATTAAAAGAGATCCAAACTATTTTATCTACAGAAATGATCGTCTTGACAGCGCCTGTGGTGGGGTCGCCATTGTCATTAATAGACGTATCAAACATAAATTATTTTCTTCGTTTGAAACCAAAGTTTTTGAAACCTTGGGAGTTTCTGTTGAAACAAATCTTTTCAATGCAATGGGCAGCAAAAGAATTTGTTGAAAGCTGATCTTCAAATTCTGACTCGCAACAAATCAAAATTCTTCGTAATTGGTGACTTCAATGCCAAACACCGTTCATGGAATAATGCTCAAAGCAATTCCAACGGCAAAATTTTATTTGAAGATTGTTCTGCGGGATATTATGCTATTCAATATCCCAATGGCCCTACTTGTTTTTCTTTCAGTCGAAATCCTTCTACAATTGATTTAGTTTTAACGGATTCAAGTCAGCTGTGTGGCCAATTGGTAACTCATGCTGACTTTGACTCTGATCACCTTCCTGTGACATTTGAAATCTCACAAGAAGCCATTTATAATCCAATCAGCTCTACTTTTAATTATCATAGAGCTGATTGGGATTTATATAAAACATATATCGATAGGAATTTTGATGTTAATATTCCTTTGGATACCAAAAGTGATACTGACAATGCGCTCGTATCTTTGACAAATTTAATTGTCGAAGCCAGAGGCATTGCAATTCCTAAATGTGAAATTAAATTCAACTCCATTATTATTGACGACGATCTTCAGCTACTGATCCGTCTTAAAAATGTGAGGCGAAGGCAATACCAAAGAACTCGTGATCGCGCGTCGAAAGTTATTTGGCGAGATTTGCAAAATGAAATTAAAAAACGTTTCGCTATTCTGAGAAATACCAACTTTGAGAATAATGTCTCGAAGTTGGATCCCAGTTCGAAACCCTTTTGGAAATTAACGAAAATTCTTAAAAAACCTGAAAAGCCAATTCCAGCGCTTAAAGAGGGCGAAAAGGCTCAAAAACTTGCTCAGCAGTTCGAGAGTGCCCATAATTTTAGTCTAGGTCTCACTAGTCCAATTGAGGATCAGGTTACACGAAGCTTCGAAGACATTCTCAACCAAGATAATGTTTTTGACCCTTCGTTGGGAACTAATTTGGATGAAGTGAGATCTATTACTAGAAAATTTAAAAATATGAAAGCCCCGGGTGATGATGGTATTTTCTACATACTTATCAAAAAACTTCCTGAGAGCTCTTTATCCTTTTTGGTTAATTTATTTAACAAATGTTTTCAATTGGCATACTTCCCAGATAAATGGAAAAACGCCAAAACGGACAAAAATCCAGCTGAGGCTTCTAGTTATCGCCCAATCAGTTTGCTTTCTTCAATAAGCAAACTGTTTGAAAAGATTATTTTAAATAGAATGATGGTTCATATTAATGACAATTCTATTTTTGCTGATGAGCAATTTGGTTTTCGCCATGGGCATTCAACCACTCATCAGTTATTAAGAGTTACGAACTTAATTCGGCTCAACAAATCTGAAGGATATTCGACTGGAGTTGCTCTTCTTGATATAGAGAAAGCATTTGACAGTGTTTGGCATAAAGGTTTGATTGTAAAATTGATGAATTTTAATTTTCCTCTGTACATTATTAAACTGATCCAAAATTATTTATCAGATCGCTCACTGCAGGTAAACTATCAGAATTCTAAATCTGATAGATTACCTGTAAGAGCTGGTGTTCCCCAAGGCAGCATACTGGGGCCCATTTTGTTTAACATTTTTACTTCTGACTTACCTGATTTACCACCAGGGTGTCAAAAGTCTTCGTTTGCAGATGACACAGGTCTCTCAGCCAAAGGGCGAAGCCTTCGTGTCATTTGTAGTAGATTGCAAAAAAGTTTGGATATTTTCTCCACTTACTTGTAAAAATGGAAAATTTCCCCGAATGCTTCCAAAACTCAGCTTATAATTTTCCCACATAAGCCGAGAGCTTCTTATTTGAAACCTTCTAGCAGACATATTGTCACTATGAATGGGGTTCCAATTAATTGGTCTAGCGAAGCTAAATATTTAGGACTTCTGCTAGATCAAAAATTAACTTTTAAAAATCACATTGAAGGCCTTCAAGCCAAATGTAACAAATATATTAAGTGTCTATATCCACTTATAAACAGAAAATCAAAACTTTGTCTTAAGAACAAACTTTTGATTTACAAACAAATTTTTAGACCTGCCATGTTGTATGCTGTGCCAATATGGACTAGTTGCTGCAATACCAGAAAGAAGGCACTTCAGAGGATTCAAAATAAAATTTTGAAAATGATTCTGAAGTTGCCTCCGTGGTAAAGTACCAATGAACTTCATAGAATTTCTAATATTGAGACATTGCAACAAATGTCCAACAAAATAATTTCCAATTTTAGACAAAAATCGTTGCAATCTTCTATTGCAACGATTAACTCCTTGTACCCTTAGTATAAAATAGGTTAAGATTAGTTTAAGTTGAAAACATTGTAATTCCTACATGGTTCAATTCAACCAGAGGAAAAATTCTAACTGCCAGAGGCAATTGAAATGTATTATTAATAACTAAAAAGTAACATAGCAAATAAGGATGATAGTGTTAAGAAAACACGGAACACCTAGTCTAAGAGATGAATGCATGTATTAGATAAATAGCAAAAAAAAAATAGTTAAAAAAAAACAATTATCTGTTTGCTGCTATCGTTGCCAGTGTTTACATTCGCTCCGCGATCAGTTTTTAGTCTTTTTTTTCGGGAAAAAATAGAAGTTTATATTAAGTTTTCGCTTCAAACAAGTGACTGATTTCATAAAGTGATGTTTCATTTGCATACTATTAACATTTCAGGCTACTCATGTGCGGAGAAGTGAGTAAAAAATGGATTTTTCCAATGCCCTTTGAGAAGAAGTGAAGTGCAGTGAATAGTGATAAACCCACCAAATCGCAAACGGCTATTAAATTGGCACGAATCTGCTGATTTATGATATAATTCAAGCCGAAATACATAGGACTCTTTGGAGAATCATGTTCATTATCACGGGAAGTAATAAAATAAGCTGTGAACAGGTTAGTAATTTGCATATTAAACTTTTATTCGATGCTGTTCGATGCATTCGAATGTTGATGGGAGAGGAGTGCGGGAGGTGTGGGGTTGACCCGTGGAAGATCCGGTGCCATATTGACTGCCATCGTGGTACTCTTCCAACTATTTCCCTGAAATCAAAAACTGCACTACGATTGAAAACAATTGTACAGCGGGCAAATATGACCGTCGAGGTTATGATTTCTTACATGACAGGGGAATTTTCTCTTACTGTACACATTTCCATTTCCTCACGAAACAAAGAAATACAGCACAAAATGGCTGGCATTGCATAGCAAAAAATTCAATTAATATCAGTGAAAATGCTAATAGAACACTGGCTAAAAAGCATGAAAAGTTCCAGCAGGAATGAAGAGCAACTAAGAAGAAGGTCCCAGACACACTTATGCGAAATCCGCGGGGTCAATAAAGAATCTTCAACCTAGCATAGGACAACGGACTGGACAGTTACACAGCACCCGGTTGACCAGAGGAAAAAATTCCCCTTCAATGATTAAGAGGTCGAACAGACTGAATTACTTAATTGGAATGAGAATCAAACTTGCCATTTTCGGATTAGCAGCTTTTGTACGCAAAACTAATAAAAAATCCCCAAAATCTAAAGCTCATGCAATTTTAAACTACTTATATAGATATTTCTGGTTAGAAATATATACAAATAAAAAAAACCCTTAATTTATCGAGCTGAGTTGGATTGATTTAGTTTTTACGTTTTTTTTTTTGCAAATATCCCATTTTAAGGACACTCCTCACGGAGTCCGTATTCAATAGTACTCGCGTTTTCAAGGGCACACCACTCGATACGGAAAAAACGCAAAATTGTCATTTTTATTATTTCAGCATTATATGCAGTAATGCCCTTGAAAACGTGAGTACTTTCAAAATTGGATTCCGTGAGGATTGTTCTACCGGTTCGACCAATACGTTAAAAAGCATTTGACGAAATACTGTTTTTCAAATTTAGAAAAAATATAGATGAAAAAATCGGTTCAGAATTATTCAAGAATAAAACTGGCCTTTTAACCTAAAAACTTGGATCGAGTTATTTCCTTATCTAAAGTTTAAACAAATCAAAGCTATTGTAACTGGAAAAATATTAAAATAAATTTTAAAATGCTTCATATGATGTTAAGAATGTTGTTTTATTTATCTGATTGTTGTACTGCATTTACGATCACTTCGTTATTTACAGATTGTGGGAAAATTAAAGTTAAAAAACTAAAAATCGTAGGATTTTACCTGTGAACGTAAAAACTGTTCAATATTCAAAAATAGGTAGCACGTAAAGTTGATTTGTTGGTACTCGCTCTTCACAGCGGAATACCATACTTGGCTGCCACTTCGCGGTACTTCTCGGCAAAGGTGTTGTCAGGATCGTATTTTCCTCGCAGAGCCTTCCACTCTTCGGGACGTTCTTCGACCAAAAACTTGACCACCTTGGCCGTCAACTCTAGCTGCTTCTCACTGCACTTGTTACATCCCGACGCAATGGCATCCGGCAGGTATTTCTTCAGCTCGTTTCCTTCGGGAGTGCACGGTCCGGTTTCCATCAGGCAGTTGAAGTAGCCCTTGAAGTGACGATCCGAGTTGAGGATGTTTTCCACGTCGATGTTGTCGTACTTGGTGGGATAGTTCTCCTGGGCGATGGCGCAAGCCACAAGAGCAAACAGGATAACGATTTTCATGGTTGAAGGAGTAGTTATCTTCTGGACGTATTGAATCAAACTGTATCGAATATTTGAATTTTAACCGTATTTATATCCGATCCATCCATGTATCGAGAGATAATTACCGATTCCTGGAAGCAGCAAATATCCCAGTCATCTTATTAGAACCGCAATGAACTGACGTCTTAGCGCCATGATTAATTGCTTTGAATTGCATCCAGCTTGCCCATGATTTCGATGATGCTTCAATGAGAAGCAGAAATTTGTTCCGAATTCTGCATGCATACGTACTGGCTTGACTTCCAAAGAACATAGATTTCATGACGTTTGAGGTATCGCGAAATTAACATCCATTATATAATACATAAACTATACACAGCAATTAAAATGCGTTACGCTTAGAATTTGGCTTTGTTGTACACCGTGATGGAGGTGTGTTCCTGAGAAGCATGAATCAATTTGGTAGGAATCTTCAGATTGACGCAAAATTGGAATTGGTATAAATTCGCATTGCTTTTAATCAATATTCGTAGTTCAAATTTAGTGCTTTAACAGTTTATCCGTACACACTATACATCAATCATGAAGATCGTAATCCTTCTCACTTTGTTGGCGATGGCCATCGCCCAGGACAGCTATCCCACCAAGTACGATAACATCGATGTGGATGAAATCCTCAACTCGGATCGTCTCTTCAAGAATTACTACAACTGCCTGATGGATGCTGGTCCCTGTACCCCCGAAGGAAACGAGCTGAAAAAGTATCTACCGGATGCCATTTCAAATGGATGTACCAAATGTAGCGAAAAGCAACGTGAGCTAACTGCCAAAGTGGTCAAGTTTTTGATCGAACAGCGCCCGGATGAGTGGACGGCCCTGCGAGGCAAATACGATCCCGACAACACCTTCGTAGAGAAGTATCGGGACCAGGCGTCCAAGTATGGAATCCAATTGTAGGCGCAGATGGTTGAATGGTAATCATGCGATTTGATTTTTTGATGGAAAATTCTTCTTTTATAATTGCAATGCACAATGGTCCCAGAGTCGAATCTAGCAAGACAAAAATGTTTGCGCCAAATCTATTAGTTTTAGATATATAGTGTCTTTGGGAAAAAAATTTCATATTTTTTGACGATTTTTTTCCATGTAGTGAAATTAGGGTGGTACCTATATTTCAAAAGTTCATAATATCAACTTTTTAATTTTTCGGTAAAGACTTGTGCAATGTTCCACAAAGTTGTAGAGCAATTAATTTTGAGCAACTTTGCCGAAGAAACCATTTTTCTATCACTTATGGTTCACAAGTTATAAGCTTTTTAATAAATACGTTAGGGCGGTCCCTAAAAATCGGTATTCTTCACATAACTTTTTATTCATTCATTTCTCGCATAAACTTTGTTCCGAGCACTTTTAGGACTTTTGAAGACGCACATTTTTGTTAAAGAACCATGGATCTATCTCTTATAACAAAAAAGTTATTCGAGTTTTTGTATGAAAAACATGTTTTTTTCATATGCGTATATTTCAAAATGGAGCAAACCGATTTCCAATCTATTGGTTCTATTCGAAAGCTCACACTTTTCTGCGTTCATTGTGGGAAAACTGAGAGAGCGTTTTTTGTTTAAAGCGTTTTATTTCATTTTGAAAAAAATATGTTTTTAATCGAAAAACGGTTATAACTTGATAAATAAACGAGATAGGTCCATGGGTCTTCAACAAAAAGATGTGTCTTTAGAAGTTCTAAATGTGGTCCATACAAAGTATCCCTCAAAAATCAATACATAAAAATATATTAAAAAAAACGGTTTTCGTAAGGAAATGAACGTTAGATCGATCAAAGTAGGCTGAACTAGAGAGCGCATTTTCTCGGTTCACCGGTTCATTCATACTGAATGTTTACATACGCGTTGAGACTGCCATGTCTTTTGTGTGCCATGCTAAACATCAAACAGAAAATCAGGCTACTATGCATATTAATGGTAGTAGCTTGGTTTTCTGTTGGATATGTAGCGTTAAAAATACGTCACTTTTGAGTATAGCCTTTGTTACAAGCCTATCTTGTTTTGATTAGATTTTTTTTCGGTATCGCCAGTGGGAGAAAGCGAAGATGACCAGTGGTTAGCTACTGAAATGTTTTTATTACTATTACGTTAAAATCAAATCTTCACATTTGGCCGCCACGTGGTGCATCCTAGCGGTGAATGTATGGATAGCACGTGCTATCTGTACTGCGGAGAAATTTTTCACATCTATGAGAGGTTTGGAAAATTATCACGAAAGTTGTAATTTTTGTTGCAAGGCACAATAACGTAAAAAAAAAATCATACGCTCTGTCGACCAGCCTTCTTTGATCTAACTAACGATCATTTCCTTACGAAAACCGTTTTTTATAAATATATTTTTATGTATTGATTTTTGAGGGATACTTTGTATGGACCACATTTAGAACTTCTAAAGGCACATCTTTTTGTTGAAGACCCATGGACCTATCTCGTTTATTTATCAAGTTATAGCCGTTTTTCGATTTAAAACATTTTTTTTCAAAATGAAATAAAACGCTTTAAACAAAAAACGCTCTCTCAGTTTTCCCACCATAAACGCAGAAAAGTGTGAGCTTTCGAATAGAACCAATAGATTGGAAATCGGTTTGCTCCATTTTGAAATATACGCATATGAAAAAACATGTTTTTCATACAAAAACTCCTCGAATAACTTTTTTGTTATAAGAGATAGATCCATGGTTCTGTAACAAAAATGCGCGTCTTTAAAAGTCCTAAAAGTGCTTGGAACAAAGTTTATGCGAGAAATGAATGTATAAAAAGTTATGTGAAGAATACCGATTTTTAGGGACCGCCCTAACGTATTTATTAAAAAGCTCATAACTTGCGAACCATAAGTGATAGAAAAATGGTTTCTTTGGCAAAGTTGCTCAAAATTAATTGCTCTACAAGTTTGTGGAACATTGCACAAGTCTTTACCGAAAAATTAAAAAGTTGATATTATGAACTTCTGAAATATAGGTACCACCCTAATTTCACTACATGGAAAAAAATCGTCAAATAATATGAAATTTTTTTCCCAAAGACACTATATATCTAAAACTAATAGTTTTGGCGCAAACATTTTTGTCTTGCTAGATTCGACTCTGGGACCATTGTGCAATGTGTGCTTTTAAAAGTGCTTATTCATTTTTGTTTTGTGGAAAATTTTCAATTGTTTATGGAAATTTTGTTTTATTTGTGGACATTTTATATTTATTAATTGCTTATACCCTAATTACTATATTGGCAATTTTCTAAATTTTTATGGGATATTTATTTTTTTTGGGAGAGTTTTTATTTTAGTCGTTTCTTTTATTCTGATGAGGAGGAGAAAGGGAATAAAATAAAGCCTTTGCCTCTTGTCTCAGGAACTGGGCCGGAGCATTTTACAGTAGGATCGGACACTTGCAGAAGTTGAGACGCGAAGTTGAGGGTGTTGAGCATCAAGTGAGGGACTTCGGAATGAAAGAGCAAGATTCGGCGGTGAACGGTTATGAAAACCACAAGTAAACTACTACTCAAACGTCTAAGACGAGTTAAGTAACTCCATTTAATTACACCAATTATTTCGATATCTTTGCGTATTTCGACCACGGTATCATTCGACGTAGCGGCATTGTTCCCTAGCGTTCCAGTGAAAGATCTCTGAATCTTTTAGAGGATTGGCTGCTAACACAAAGGACGGAAACAACATGCGAGGAAAGGTGAAGATGAAGGAGAGGACAGGAGAGCACAGATAAAAATATGTTGTGATTTTAAATGTATTTTCATGCACATATTTGGAGCATGCAAATAAACGTTACATTCAATCGATCTCACTATTTTTTTAAACCAAAATAAATTTAAACGGTACTTGCTTGTAAAGTGCAATCAAATTTAATTGAATATCGAATGTTAATTCGTTTGATGGGAAAAGCTGCAGTTTTACACGTCGTTGAATTTTAAAAATTATTTGCTGTGAGGACTATACGAGCGATCATCAACAAAAAGGAAAGGACCCTACTACGAAATGGACTTACAACGCTGACACGGATCGATGAGCCGCTAAAAAGAGTTTCGCTCCCATATGATAAACACATCACCAACCAGCTACGCCCTCGACTAAGGAAATTCGGCATCGATCTAGTATTCTCCAGTAGAAGCAATCAACTCAAGTCTCTATTGGGTTCAACGAAGGATAAAGTAGAAATGCTAAGTAAGGCAGGCGTTTATAAAATAACCCAAGTAACATTTTGAGTTTTATGATTTGCTACAAGAGTATTTGAATCCTATGACAATAAAACCATGGCCAAGGTATTTGTTTCTTGATCGCTTACACCAAAACCTCTTGAAGACTAGTATCTGCCTAGTTGGCCCACTCTTGCAGTGGTTTCTAAGTGTAAATGTAAGACGGATTCAGGATCAGAAGCTGACAAAACATGAACAAAAACACGGCATCCTAAACCCTTAGAAATCCATTTGCAAACTGTTATAAAAGATAGTTGGCATTATTTAAAATCTTTTCTAAGCTACTTAATCTCGATGCCTGCGGAATCCTGTAGATCTAGCTTTATTCAAACAATCACATGAAATATTAAAATATGTTCAGTCTCAACAAAATAAATAAAACTTTATATTACATGAAACCATAAAATGTCATAATCAATTATACGAATGAAATATTCAAATCAAAATAATTGACTAGCTGCTGTACGGTGCATAATTTTTAGGTGCCGAATCAGATTTATTGTGTAATATAGCGAAAAACATTGATATAACTGATGCGCTCTCAGTAAACTCCGGTTTTACAATTATTTTTCAAAAAAATTATTTTTGGAAAAACAAAAAAAAACCTTTTTCTGCTACATTATTATTATTTATGTATTTCTTATTGTTCATAGCTAATTCCTTTATATAATACGAGGATTGTAATGCAGTATAAATGCATATTTGGATGTAAAGTCCTTGCTGATGCTAAGTGAAAAAACCCAGATTAATCCACCTAGCGGTGATGGTGCCTTTCTCGACCTTCGTAAAATGTGTGTGCTTGAAAAAAGATGAGCTAGTGGCTAGGAGTAAAAAAGACAAATTTCTTTGTCCGTTCTATGAAAATCAGATTATTTATGGCTAAGATATTGTAGATCCAGTTGAAAACCGAAAATCATATTTTGTCCCATTTCCGGATGTCGCGACTGCATCGCGAGTGGTGCCCGACTATGGCACAGTTGCGCACTACTCGCGATGCAGTTGCAACATCCGGAAATGCGATTTCGCGGGACCTCGGTTCGGTTTTCAGCTTGATCTACAATATGCTAATAAGAATTTCGACATTTTTGTTTCCTTTTCCAATCTTTTTGACGTACATAACCCTGTTTTATTTCACCCAGTCATATATTTTAAGGATATCACTTTTGAATGTTAGTTGAACTGAAGCTCCGACTACACAAAAAGAAAACGAAAATGTCATTCCCATCACGCGAGCGGAGGGCAATATTTGTTATGATATAAATCTCATGACCGTCTTTCTGCCAAACTCCCGTATGAAGTGGAAGAGACAGAGACATCATCTCAGTTCGTCGAGCTGAATCGATTGGTATATAACACTATGGGTCTCCAGGCCTTCTGTAAAAGTTTGGTTTTTGGAGCGAACATACAGCCTTTTCGTATAAAAAGGCTAAAATGGTGTTTCGGCCATAACTTCCTATCCCATAGTCCGATCTAGCCAATTTTCAATAGGAAACAATGGGACAGGATTCTGCGTCGAATGCAACTTGTTACGTGTGAATCGATTAAGGTTAGGTGTCCGAAAAATAGGTGACATTTTTTGCAATTTTTATGACAAAGGTATTTTGGTCATAACTTCCGATCCCATAGTCCGACCTGTCCAATTTTCAATAGGAAATAATGGGAAAGGATTTTGCGTCGAATGCAATTTGTTGCGAGCAAATCGGTTGAGAATAAGTGCCTGAAAAATGAGTGACATTTCTTACGCAATATTTTCGTATGAATTTGTATTTTGGCCAAAACTCTCGATCCCATAGTCCGATCTGGCCAATTTCAAACAGGAAATAATGGGACAGGATTCTGCGTCGAATGCAACTTGTTGCGAGCAAATCGGTTGAGGATAAGTGTCCGAAAATGAGTGACGTTTTTTACGCGATTTTTTTGTATGAATTTGTATTTTGACCATAACTTTCGATCCCATAGTCCGATCTGGCCAATTTCAAATAGGAAACAATGGGACAGGATTCTGCGTCGAATGCAACTTGTTGCGAGCAAAACGGTTGAAGATAAGTGCCCGAAAAATGAGTGACATTTTTTACACGATTTTTTCGTATGATTTTGTGTTTTGGCCATAACTTTTGATCCCATAGTCCGATCTGGCCAATTTCAAATAGGAATCAATGGGATAAGATTCTGCGTCGAATGCAACTTGTTGCGAGCAAATCGGTTGAGGATAAGTGCCCGAAAACTGAGTGACATTTTTTACGCGATTTTTTCGTATGATTTTGTATTTTGGCCATAACTTTCGATCCCATAGTCCGATCTGGCCAATTTCAAATAGGAAACAATGGGACAGAATTCTGCGTCGTTGCGAGCAAATCGGTTGAGGATAAGTGCCCGAAAAATGAGTGACATTTTGTTGAGTAGTTTTGCGCACACACACACACACATACACACACACATACACACACACACACACACAGACATCACCTCGATTCGTCGAACTGAGTCGATTGGTATATAACACTATGGGTCTCCGGGCCTTCTATAAAAAGTTTGTTTTTGGAGCGATCATATAGCCTTTACCGTATACTTAGTATACGAGAAAGGCAAAAAGGTAGTTTGGCCATAACTTCCGATCTCATAGTCAGACTTGGTCAATTTTCAATAGGAAACAATGGGAAAGGATTTTGCGTCGAATGCAATTTATTGCGAGCAAATCGGTTGAGGATAAGTGCCCGAAAAATGAGTGACATTTTTTACGCGATTTTTCCGTATAAATTTGTATTTTGGCCATAACTTCCGATCCCATAGTCAGACTTGGTCAATTTTCAATAGGAAACAATGGGAAAGGATTTTGCGTCGAATGCAATTTATTGCGAGCAAATCGGTTGAGGATAAGTGCCCGAAAAATGAGTGACATTTTTTACGCGATTTTTCCGTATAAATTTGTATTTTGGCCATAACTTCCGATCCCATAGTCCGACCTGGCCAATTTTCAATAGGAAACAATGGGAAAGGATTCTGCGTCGAATGCAATTTGTTACGAGCAAATCGGTTGAGAATAAGTGCCCGAAAAATGAGTGACATTTTTTACGCGATTTTTCCGTATAAATTTGTATTTTGGCCATAACTTCCGATCCCATAGTCCGACCTGGCCAATTTTCAATAGGAAAGAATGGGAAAGGATTCTGCGTCGAATGCAATTTGTTGCGATCAAATCGGTTAAGGATAAGTGCCCGAAAAATGAGTGACATTTTTTACGCGATTTTTCCGTATAAATTTGTATTTTGGCCATAACTTCCGATCCCATAGTCCGACCTGGCCAATTTTCAATAGGAAACAATGGGAAAGGATTCTGCGTCGAATGCAATTTGTTGCGAGCAAATCGGTTGAGAATAAGTGCCCGAAAAATGAGTGACATTTTTTACGCGATTTTTGCGTATAAATTTGTATTTTGGCCATAACTTCCGATTCCATAGTCCGACCTGGCCAATTTTCAATAAGAAACAATGGGAAAGGATTCTGCGTCGAATGCAATTTGTTGCGAGCAAATCGGTTAAGAATAAGTGCCCGAAAAATGAGTGACATTTTTTACGCGATTTTTACGTATAAATTTTTATTTTGGCCATAACTTCCGATCCCATAGTCTGACCTGGCCAATTTTTAATAGGAAACAATGGGACAGGATTCTGCGTCGAATGCAATTTGTTGCGAGCAAATCGGTTAAGGATAAGTGCCCGAAAAATGAGTGACATTTTTTACGCGATTTTTGCGTATAATTTTGTATTTTGGCCATAACTTCCGATCCCATAGTCCGACCTGGCCAATTTTTAATAGGAAACAATGGGAAAGGATTCTGCGTCGAATGCACTTTGTTGCGAGCAAATCGGTTGAGGATAAGTGCCCAAAAAATGAGTGACATTTTTTACGCGATTTTTACGTATAAATTTTTATTTTGGCCATAACTTCCAATCCCATAGTCTGACCTGGCCAATTTTTAATAGGAAACAATGGGAAAGGATTCTGCGTCGAATGCAATTTGTTGCGATCAAATCGGTTAAGGATAAGTGCCCGAAAAATGAGTGACATTTTTTACGCGATTTTTGCGTATAAATTTGTATTTTGGCCATAACTTCCGATCCCATAGTCCGACCTGGCCAATTTTCAATAGGAAACAATGGGAAAGGATTCTGCGTCGAATGCAATTTGTTGCGAGCAAATCGGTTAAGAATAAGTGCCCGAAAAATGAGTGACATTTTTTACGCGATTTTTACGTATAAATTTTTATTTTGGCCATAACTTCCAATCCCATAGTCTGACCTGGCCAATTTTTAATAGGAAATAATGGGACAGGATTCTGCGTCGAATGCAATTTGTTGCGAGCAAATCGGTTGAGGATAAGTGCCCAAAAAATGAGTGACATTTTTTACGCGATTTTTACGTATAAATTTGTATTTTGGCCATAACTTCCGATCCCATAGTCCGACCTGGCCAATTTTCAATAGGAAACAATGGGAAAGGATTCTGCGTCGAATGCAATTTGTTGCGAGCAAATCGGTTAAGGAAAAGTGCCCGAAAAATGAGTGACATTTTTTACGCGATTTTTCCGTATAAATTTGTATTTTGGCCATAACTTCCGATCCCATAGTCCGACCTGGCCAATTTTCAATAGGAAACAATGGGAAAGGATTCTGCGTCGAATGCTATTTGTTGCGAGCAAATCGGTTGAGGATAAGTGCCCGAAAAATGAGTGACATTTTTTGCGTTGTTTTGTGCGCACACACACACACACACATACACACACACACACACACACACACACACACACACACACACACACACAGACATCACCTCAATTCGTCGAACTGAGTCGATTGGTATATAACACTATGGGTCTCCGGGCCTTCTATAAAAAGTTTGTTTTTGGAGCGATCATATAGCCTTTACCGTATACTTAGTATACGAGAAAGGCAAAAAATATGGCGATGGCATCCGAGATGATTTTTCGATATCCATTTGTTCAAATGGTTTCGCTTCGATGTAATTAACTATAAAATCATAATGTTTAAATATGACATAAAAAAAAGCTTTTTTTCATGCGTAATTGCTTATGTACTATATTGACTAGCTGTTACAAATGCTGATTAGTCATTTTTCAACATATATGATGACCATAATGGAGGTGCTTGCTGGAGTCACTCCTTTAAAGCACCGTTACTGGGAGCTCTCGCTTAGAATACTCATCAAATGTGGAACAAGTAACACACTTGTTCTAGATAACTTCGATAATATGCTTGAACTAACTTGTCGTTCAAGATTCCTGAGAGTTTATCTCAACTACATATCATCAGATCTTTGTCTTCCGTGTTATAATCCCCCTCGAGTTCACTTCACCAACGACAGTTCCTCAATTGTATACGATCTGTCCATGAAACATGCTATTCAAGGAATACCAGATCATCTTCGACAAATATCTATTCCCTCACTTTTTTCTGAAAAATATGAACATGTCAATTGCAACAACAGATATTTCACTGATGGTTCTCGCATCAACGGATCCACTGGCTTCGGTGTTTTCAATGTAACTTCAACCACCTTCCAAAAACTTCAGAAACCGTGTTCGGTTATTGTTGCTGAGCTGGCAGCAATTAACTTCGCTTTGGGGATAATTTCCAATCAGCCCGTAGACCATTATTTCATCTTCTCGGATAGTCTTAGTTCTATCGAGGCACTCCGGTCGATAAAACCTGTGAGGCACGCATCTTACTTTCTTACAAACATAAGAGAGCAGATGCGTGTTTTGGTCCAAAGATCATTCAAGATTACCTTTGTTTGGGTCCCATCTCACTGCTCAATCTACGGCAATGATAAGGCAGACTCGCTGGCAAAGGTGGGCGCACAGGAAGGTGAGGTTTATGATAGACAACTCTCGAGTAACGAGTTTTTCCCATTAGTCCGTCAGAGTACTCTTCAAAGTTGGCAAAGGAATTGGACACACAATGAACTCGGACGGTGGCTATTTTCCATAGTTCCAAAAGTTTCTGGGCGAGCGTGGTTCAGAGATGAGGACTTAAGTCGAGGCTTCATTCGCGTGATGTCGAGACTTATGTCCAATCACTATTCACTAAACGCACATCTGTACAGATTAAACCTTGTCGATAGCAACTTATGTAGGTGCGGAGCCGGTTATGATGACATCGATCACGTAGTTTGGTTCTGCTCGGAAAATTACGCCTCCAGAGAGCGACTATTGGATACCTTAGTGGCCCGAGGTAAACAATCCTTCAGGGAATTTCGAGGTGTTTTGGGGGATCGTGATGCGGTCTATATGCAGGCCATTTATAGTTTCATTTGTGATTCTGACATCAAAATCTAATTTTATTTTCTTCTGTCAAAGTTTTTTTTTGTACTGTCTCTGTCTCTATGTTCCATAGATCTCGTTACTCAGGCCATCCGGAAGACGCTCCCAGTAGAACCAATCCTCGAGCACGACGACACGCCACATCGTCCCTTACGCCAAATGCCCGGATGAGCAGCCGAAATTCCTTGATTCCGAATCCTAAGCCTCGTCCATCCTTCAATATTGTAAACTAACCTCTAGTCACCACGAGTACGCTGGCTCCTATCCCTCTCTTACTAACTGAAAAAAATGACATTGATTGTATATATCACAAAGAAATATGGCTCCGTAAAGTGTTATACACGCCTGAGCCTACCAAATAAACGAACTTGAAAAAAAAAAATGATGACCATAATAAGAGAAAATTTGACAGTTCAAAAGTTGCAAACAAAAATAAACAAACGGCATGGATGGAAGTTTTCGGCACGGATTAAGACGCCGAATTAAATAATTAATACACGTAAGTAAAAAAATAAAATACTATGCTAGTTGTCGCTTGTGACGGCACTTTATCGGAAACAGTAATGTATAGCGCCTTGCTACCGACAAAGAAAATGTGAAACATTTAATGTAGCTGTGACGCGCATCATGTTATTTTCTCTATCGTTAGTGTCTATTCAATTACATACCTCGCGATTTCTGAAACAAAAATTTCGATATCGAGATGATTGATGTAGCTGAAAATGTGTCAGCATGCATATTGTGAGTAAGCACGCAGAATAGTAACATTAAAAGGCTATATTTGTTATAAGAATGAAGTTTCAGCTCTTACTACTCGTTTTCACTTTGCATTTTTTTTATCAATCAGAAATGCAAAGCTTGTAGTATTCATAAATGCCAATAGATCTCGTGTGAAGCCAATTGTTTTGAACGTAACATTTGTAGTAACAAAACAGCTTTAAGATAAAAATAAAAATCAAAGAGCTTTATTATTAGTTTTCTGATTGGTTTAATGAAGACATGAAGTGCCTCAATAAATTCATATTTAAAATTTCATAGTATCCGGAATTTATAACCTGCTTCAGAACGTTTTGAAAACAGCCTATAGAAGGATTCCAATTCATGCATGTTAAATGCTTTCTCTAAACTGAAGAGCATGACCATTGTTGCAATAAAACCGCAATAAATAACACCGAATGCCGAAGAGCTGTACGAATGTTGCTTGGGAAGTTGTTCCCAATGGGAAAAAATCTATATAGGCCAAACAAAAAGATCATTGGACATATGGTTCAAGGAACATATGGCGGAAGTGAGTAAGGCGAAAAGAGAAAACGATAAGGGATTACATTACGAATTTAGATCTAAGGGGCGGTTCAAGTATGACGTCCACTACTTTTTGGGATTTCTAGACCCCCTCCCCCCCCCCCCTGTCACGCTTTTTTGTATACCTTGTATATGTACTGTCACAAAGTCTCAGACCCCCTCCCCCCTTTAACCTGTGACATCATTATTGAACGACTCCTAAGGTAGCAGAGCATGTGTATAAGGAAAATCACCCAATTACGGCATCAAATATTAAAATCTTAAGAAATGTCTCTTCCCCATGGAAACTCGATGAAGCTGAGAGTTTGGAAATCTACCGACAGGTGCAAACAGCGCTATTGAATAAGCATCAGGGAAACGGCAGCTCTTGGCTCTTCAAGTTTCTACCTCAGCAATAAGGTAATTACCTGTATAGTTAAATAAAGTAGGCAAATAAGATTAGATTAGGTACCTAGCGTAGTATAAATAGTGTAAGTTGCGATTGTTTACTTCAAGTCGAGTCAAGTACGAGAAACTGAAGACGACCACACAGTTGTGGTCGAAACACGTATCTGCAAATATATCGAAATAATTGGTGGAATTAAATGGAGTTACTCAACTCGTCTTAAACGGTTGAATACATTCCACTAAAAAGAGCATAACATATGTCTTCTTATACTCAAATTTCAAAGTCACAAGTGCCAGGCAAAACATTTTTTGATCGTTAACGTGTATCAATGGCCACATCAGACATCAGTTGCTTTAACTGTAGGCGACGTGATCACATTTCCTCAGGAGGGAATTGTCCAACTAGAAGAAAAGTTTGTTACTTCTGCCACTGCGCAAAAATATATAAATAGGGTAACATGCAGATCACCTAATCAAGAAACAGAAAACAAAATCGACCATGCTCTAATCGACAGTAAATTCTTCTACGACATCCCGAACGTCCGCACTTACCGCAGTGCGAATATAGAATCCGATCACTACCTCGTTGCAGTATGCCTGCGCTCAAAACTCTGGACGGTTAACAACACGCGTCGAAGTCGAACGCCGCGGCTTAACTTCCAACGGAAGAGCAGCTAGGCGTAGCTTTTCTTGAAGATTGCTGGAGACATATTCGATCCGCCATTGGAAGCACCGCAACCGCTG
The DNA here is from genome assembly GCF_024139115.2 of Armigeres subalbatus. Lineage (NCBI taxonomy): Eukaryota > Metazoa > Arthropoda > Insecta > Diptera > Culicidae > Armigeres > Armigeres subalbatus. The sequence goes on along the minus strand of NC_085141.1, from coordinate 113,988,522 downwards.
CACTTGGAACGGTGCCCCCGAATCAGAGAAACGACTGGTATGACGGCGAATGCTGCAGGAGAAGAATGCAGCATGGGCGAGATTGCTGCAACACCGCACGAGGGCGAACGAGGCACGAAACAAAGCTTCTGGAGTTGACCAACTACCAGGAGAGCTGCTTAAACACGGTGGTGGGGCACTGGCTAGAGCGCAGCACTGGGTTATTACCAAGGTTTGGGAGGATGAAGTTCTGCCGCAGGAGCGGATGGAAGGTGTCGAGCGTCCCATCTACAAAAAGGGCGATAAGCTGGATTGTAGCAACTACCGCGCAATCACATTGCTGAACGCCGTCTACAAGGCACTCTTCCAAATTTCATGCCGCCGACTAACACCAATTGCAAAAGAATTCATGGGACAGTACCAGGCGGGATTTATGGGCGAACGCTCTACCACAGACCAAATGTTCGCCATACGTCAGGTATTGCAAATATGCCGCGAATACAACGTGCCCATACATCATCTATTTATCGACTTCAAAGCCGCATATGATACAATCGATCGGGATCAGCTATGGCAGCTAATGCACGAGAACGGATTTCCCGATAATCTGATACGGTTGATCAAAGCGTGTATGGATCGGGTGATGTGCGTAGTTCGAGTTTCAGGGGCATTCTCGAGTCCCTTCGAAACGCGCAGAGGGTTACGACAATGTGATGGTCTTTCCTGTCTGTTATTCAATATCGCTGTGGAGGGAGTAATACGAAGGGCAGGGATTGACACGAGTGGTACGATTTTCACGAAGTTCGTCCAGTTATTTGGTTTCGCCGACGACATTGATATTGAAGGGTGTACGGAATCAAATTGCATCACTTTCAAAAGTCGATAACATTTTGCCTCCTGGGCTGATTTTACGGAATTTTGTGGAAGACGGTTTCAGCATGTGTTATTCAAACTGCGTGAGTTTCATTAGTTTCGAAAATACAGCCGAAGGAACAGGATGTGTGCAAATTAATCTTGCGCATTCACCTCTATATTCAACATCGCGTCAACATTTCGTATTAATGGTTAAAAACTCCAACGTCAACATTTTCGATTATCCGACTAATACAGGTAAACTTTCCATAAAACTCGGTTTCGTTGCTTCTATAGTAAAAACCAAAATCAGAAAAATAAGGAAAGCGCTGAAATCCAATTTTGGACTGTTATTCGCTCGATTTTGGGAGAGCATCAATCTCATTGTTCAGGCCGGTTCACACTGCAGCACATTTTTGATTTTTGTTATCGATTTTTGTAATAGTTAGAGGCGTTAAAAATATGGTTTCTTTGGGAAAGTTGACTTCAATTTAGTTAAATAATCGACTGAGACCATAAAATAGTTTTTTTTTGTTGGTATAGATTGCAGGCTGAAAAATGTTGGTCAAGGACATGTACAACATCTTATGAGTTCATTTAAGAGAAAAGTTCCAGCTTTTGGATGTATTTAAGAATTACAGTGAAATAGTTATACGTAATCGAAGCTCACATATTGTATTTCAGTCCCTGAAAATTCATGACCATCGGTTGATAGACGAATTTTTGGCGATTAGTTCAAAGTAATGGAATTTGACTCCGCGTACACCCTTTATGGCACGTAACTTTGAGATGATGGAGGAAGCCTACATCAGACTGAAAAGCGAAGCTAAACGGATTGGACTAGTCATCAGCACGTCAAAGACGAAGTACATGATAGGAAGAGGCTTAAGAGAGGACAACGTAAGCCACCCACCACGAGTTTGTATTGGTGGTGACAAAATCGAGGTGGTTGAAGGATTCGTGTACTTGGACTCACTGGTGACCACCGATAACGATACCTGCAGAGAAATCCGGAGACGCATCATAGCAGGAAATCGTACGTATGTTGGACTCCGCAAAACGCTCCGATCGAATAGTGGTCACCGCCGCACCAAACTGACTATCTATAAAACGCTTATTAGACGGTAGTTCTCTAAGGACACGAGACCTGGACGATGCTCGTGGAGGACCAACGCACACTGGAAGTTTTCGAAAGGAAAGTGGAGGAGGTGAATGAACCACGTTGCATCAGCTGTTGAGAGAACCATCCATCGTTCACACCACGAAAATCGGAAGACTGGGTAGAGCTGGGCACGTAGCCAGAATGTCGGATAGTAATACGGTGAAAATGTTTCTCGACAACGATCCGACGGGAACAAGAAGGCAAGGTGCACAGCGGGCAAGGTGGCGATCCACCAGGTGGAGGACGATTTGCGGACCCTCCGTAGACTGCGTGGTTGGCGAAGTGCAGCCATGGACCGACCAGAATGGAGAAGACTTTTGGGTACAGCACAGGCCACTTCGGCCTTAGTCAGGTAATAAATAAAAACATTTTCATGCGACTGTTCACAGGCAATACATTTACGACTACCATTTAATTCATTTAACAAGTTTGCATAAATTGCGTTGAGAAGTAAAAAGATATCATAGGTATTGCCTAAGGGGGGCATATTAAACCGTCTTTGTGCACATTGCCTTATTGTTATTGACATAGGAACAGATACCCTAGTAAATTTTTTTTACCTATTTTTATCTAAAGTATTATAATTGAAATTTATTGTGGAAAACAAGTAGAACTTCTTTCACTATATTTTCGCATCATTAATGTACACAGACAATTGATGAAAAAGTGCTTTATTTACAAACAGTTGACATTTGTCGATCAATCAAATTTCAGTCGTTCAATCTTTGTTTCTCTGCTGAGGTATTGAGAATTGAATATAAATCTTCTGGGGTTTTCCGATATTGATAGCGTTTCTAAAAAATGCCTAAAACAGATAAAAAAAAATGGGAAATCAAACTGATCAGCGGCATCATGCTATATCAACTCATACCACATGCTTTTTCTTATAACCGTCAACGTTATCGGAAAGATCGGACTATCCATTGCACTACTGTTGCTTGAGCCTTGATTTTCAAAAACTAAAGAGTCCATTTCGTTCACCTCCGGTAAAGGCACGTTTTCAACCAAACACTTGTTGCTCGATGCGTACAAATTCGAGTTGCAGATCATACCACAGTTCCTGGGATCCTTCCAAATGATGGGCTTCACAACTGCACTGCTCTCACCGACATCATGGTTCAGGTAATAATACACCTTATCAATTTGTGACGGAAACTCTGGATGCCAGAAAACACGTTTTCCGTTTACGGTGCTGACTGTTGTCACCGCTGGAGCGCAGTGGAATGCTCCCGATTCCGCGACTATGGTGAACTGTCTACTGTCTGGAAAAAACTCCTGCAAGGCGCGATTCACTTCGATAGAGTATTGGACCAAATCTTGATCGTGATGTTCTGAACAGCTGCTTCCAAGATTGATGAAATTAAAATCAAATCCAACGATCAAAGCGAAATCTGTGATTTCCCGTCCTTTTCGTATGATTTCAAACACTGCATTGTGATTGGTATGACGAGGAGTAGAATTAAAAGTCCAACCGATGACATCCAGTTCTAGTTCCTTTGCTAGGTTTAGTAATTCGTGCGTTCGAATGTGGGAATCGTGCTCCAGGAATGGATCGGCCTCATACTCAAAGCTAATTAGTAACCTAAAAAAAAATATTTATTCATAATAATCAATTGATACAAAATATTTGAACCTACTCTGCTTCTGGATAAAAGTGATGAATATTCCTTAAGTCTTGTTCATTGTTGAAGGCAAGCAACAACCGTTTCCGTCGAGCAAACTTCAACAGTTCGTCATTTCCTGCTGCACTCTTTAGTAGTATCCACTCCGGGTCAACTCCAAGTTCCAACACTTGTAGCACCTCCGATTTGGATGTGCACACATATCCGCAATCCAGAAGAACTGTGGTTCCCAAAATCCGAAGGTCGTTATTGTTTCGAACCGTGTAGAAAGGATGCACCACTGGAAGGTGACGAATCCACTGGTAGTGCCGTTTCACCACTTTGTCCAGCTCTGTCAAATGTACTGACGCCTCCAGTGGACCAAATGAAACCAGCTCGTCGATCAATCGGTTGGTGGTTACGCCGTCGTCAACAATCTCCAACCGACACTTGAGAATGTTCAGCAGGTCCATGATGTTCCAGATCGCGGCTCGTACTGCCGGACCGTCAATCACGCGACCCGCCCGCAGGTAACACACCGTTATTGTTGTCTGTGGATATTTTTGAAGGGTTGATGTGCTTCGATAAGATAAAGTCTTCCCGGCATGTCTGGATGCGGTACGCTTTACGGTTAATTATCTCAACGATGATTGGTGAATGGCAGATAGTTTGTTATCATGAAATGTGGCGATCATAATGAGCAGTGCGGGTTGAATGAGGAACTTTCACAAATTAGTGTTGGAATGCTTAAATATGATTAAACACAATTAGGCAAGTCAAGAACGAAGGTAGTCACGATTTTGTTTGATAGTTAGTTTGGACGATTATTACTACCAGTTCTCAAGCGATCAGTGCTTCGAAGTAGACGGGAGATGCGCATTTCATAATTCTGAAATCATTGAAACGCAATCATAAAATGCGATTCTCCTTCAATTTATTTATTTGGTATGAGTTTCTTGACCTTGCATTATGTTGCAATGTTGATAATTTTGTGCATATACCACTGATATAAGCTTATCATCAGAAAAGCACGATAAGAGTTCAAAACAAATTGATAGACGCAACTTCTATATTGACTTCAAATACATTATTTAGGCACATGAACGAAAATTTCGGAAAAAAATTAAGCAAAGCAATGCTTTATTTTCGCTACTGGAAAAAGGCTTGCAATACTGGGTGGCGTGGCACAATGGAACCAATTATAAGAAAAACGGTCAAAAATGTTAGAAGTGAATAAAATTGTCTAGAAGATTTCATTAAATACATGGCTTGGCAAAATAGCCCAAAGTGGGACATTCAACAGTTCAACATATATTAAATGCTACACAGATGCAAATATGTTGTGATTTTGAATGTTTCATACACATACCTCGAGCATGCAAAAAACGCAATATTCAATCGATCCCACTGTTTTTTTTTTAATCAAAATAATTTCTATTCGTGTGTTGGAATTAGATGCAATTTTCACATCGTTGAATTTTCGTAGCTATTTTTTGTGTGCTTTACCGAATTCAACCCGCCTCACTGCAGTGCTAAGGGAAAATGTATTCTCTTGTTGAAAATTGTAAAAATATGTTTCGTTCATAAACAACGTAACGCTGTAGAGGCGTAGTTCGTGATTTGATATTATGATTCATATAAGAAATCATGATTTTTCTACAGAATGATTTCAGAAATTTATAAGTAGGGACACGGCAGGTATTTTCATCTGCTCGTCATAGTCTCGAAAACCAATAAAAGAGACGCTTTTTTGTAAAACTCATACGTACCAAATCGTAAGCTCAGGAGAAACGTTCTGCTATAGTGGAGTTCTAGCAAATGTACGTTGCTTTCGTTGGTTTTAGCCCCTATGACGATGGACGGAAATACCTGCCGTGTCCCTATGGGATAAAACAAAATCTTTTCCGGAAATTATCCATTTCGTCATAACACGACGTAACTAGACAGCATATGAACACATCGGCCATCCTTAGCTTGTCTTCCTTTCTCTATCAATATTTTCAAAAATTCAGAACGCATGAGCCTGTAAGAGTTCATGTTCACGTGTGATTTCCTTAAGGTGAATAACGGCTGCCACAATGGCCATGCTATCCCTCACCGCGCTCAACAAAATTTTTAAATTTTACACAGAGTAATCAATAATTTGCAATATAAAAAAAATCTCATTAAAAAATAAAAAAAATGATAAAATGTTCCATGAACTTCAAACGTTTTTAAAGAAGGGCTCATCTGGGAGAAAATGCTCAGTTTTATTGCTTTTTTTTTATATTTCTTTACGGGAATGTTCATATTTTTTTATTGCTCTTTATTGATATTTTCGTGGAAAGTTTTCAATTTCTTGTAAAAGTATTGTGTTGAAAATTTTGTACCTAATTGTTTATTGTGAATATTGATTTATAAATGGAAATTTTGTATTTTTTCCGTTGAACATTTTGGTTTCTTTATAAAAAAAGCTTCTTTAATAATTGAAATTTTTGCTTTCAAAAGTTCCAATTTATTTTTGTTTTGTGGAAAATTCTCAATTGATTATGAAAATTTAGCATTATTTGTGGAAATGTTATATCTTTTTATTGCCTTGATTTCTTTATGGACAATATCCTATTTTTTTTATGGAAAATTTCTATTTTTAGGGAGAGTTTTTATTCAAGTCGTATCTAGATATTTGCATTTCTCGTGCACTTATGGTGATAGGTTTCAACGAAAATAATATTTCACTTAAAAAAGATTTCTAAAAATAAGGTTACTTAATTCAGTAACTACCTAACTGCAGGACACCGTCAAGGAAGTGTGTGTTTTAGGAATTTCCAATAAACAACGATAGCTTCGGTTGTTTGTTTTAATACATATTCTTTTTTAAGGTTACTTGTTTCATCAAGAATTTCTGAAAATATTTCTTCAAAAATTCTTCGAGAACTTTTTCAAGCATAACCAATAACCATCATATTATCCAGGAACTCCTTCAGGAATACCATGAGATATTTCGCCTAGCGTTCTCCATTATTCAGAAATTTCTTTACGATTTCCTCCAAAGATTTTCCCAGAAATTTCTTATCGAGCTCCTCAAGAAATCCTGCTTCAACGCTATGAAGCAAAGTGTTTCCATCTAAGCATCTTAATGTCATCAAATTAGTTTTCTGACAAAGGAATTCAAAACTGTTGTATGTGCTTAGAATTCTACGAAATGTCACTGTTACGTACAGAATTAGAATGTTGCATCCCAAGATGCACCTCACTAGGCAATTAGATAGGCAGCAGCAAGACAGACAATACGAGTGTGTTTCATCGTCGTATATTCTTTTTTCACACTATATCTATTGCGTATGTAAATGAGTACCAGCGAGTCGTCAAAGTATAGGTAGCTCTTCGGCAGCTAACTGCCGTCACGTCGATCGCAGCGATCGCAGTACATATTAGAAGTTTTCGTTCGCTCTTGCATATCACCCGTGCCGGTCGGGAAGAAAAAAATACAGTCCATTTATTATTGCACGTTTTGTAGTTTGTCTCAACATAGTAATAAATTGTCAGGGAAGACAAATCAGTGTTTTTAAAGCAAAGTTCCGAAACGCGCTATTCCGCGAGTGACCCGTAGTTTTAGTCTGCCCAGTGAACAGTTTTATAACTAACATTTTTGGTCCTGATCGAGCCGGATATGATCAATCCGCGGGACCACGTCCTGATGAATAGTGCGCGTGGCTTGGGTTAATTGTGTGTCCGACCCATTGTCCGTCGATATTGCGCGTGAAAAGTGAACTTGTAAAATTGTATGCGGAGTACAAAGTGTGCTCTGATACATAGTACGGGATCGATATCCGTCTTCTGCTAGTAAGCAAATTAATAAATTACTGCCAATGGATAGCATTTAGCAAAAGTGATTTAAAATATCCTATGTGGCCGTGTTTGCAGTTTGGAATCACATTCCAGAAGCTGAATTTCAAAATATGTTGTATGGTGGACTTCTAGTGCGAAGGTTTTTCTACAACTCTGCCTAATGGTTCGTTGTTTGAATTCCACTAGTAACGGAGCTATAGCTATAGTTCCAGTAACTTAGACTAAATGATAACAAAATCCAATCGTTTAGTTTAAGCTACTGCAACTAGCGCTCTAACTCCATTATTAGTTGAATTCTAATAACGAACCATTAAGCAAAGTTGTAGAAAACGCACTAGAAGTCAAGCATACAACATGGTTTGAAATTCAGCTTCTGGAATGTGTTATTGACAAACTACTAAATGATCGAACGCAAATTACTGAATGATCGTTAACATCCTTGGAATCAACGTTCTTCGCATCTTATGCTGAATATTGGATTTTGATGCTGTATTTCGACATTTTGGACACCCCGAAGGATAACCCAATTTTAACTTTCGGTGATCTAAATTCAGCTAAGTAGAGTGTGTGTGAATGTGTGGTTGAGGAGGCTTGGGCTCAGCGTGGTCTGCATGTGACGCTAGCCAAACAAAAGCGCATTGTGTTGAGTTAAATTTGCAAGCGCTCTGTTACCGTACTGTGGTGTGGATTTGGACAAATTGAATTTTATTTGTGGAATTTTGGAAAACAATTTTGAGTTCTCCGATTGACTATTTAGTTCGGCACATTTGCGATTTGCTATTTGACTAATTCCCACAGTTAGTGGTTGATAATTGAGCTGTCAATTCTGTCAATCCGTTCCGCTTGAGGTTTCGGTCGTGGTTCAGTGCTAGTGAAGTGTGATCTTTGTGCTATTCAGAATGCCGAAGTCCAGTTTGAGGCAACTGGTGAAAGAGGAGAATCAGTTGAACGCAGCTTTGGCGAATGTGAAGGATTGTGTGAATAATTTTGATGCAGTTCGTGACAGTGATACGGTTGAATTACGTTTAGTGAAACTAGATGAAATTTTTGATCGGTTCTGTATCATTAGGGTGAACATTGATGTGCTTCTAGACGAAACCAGCGAAGAGTTTGAAAGTGCGGCTGATGACGATTGACGATGGTCTGCGGTGACAGTGTGCAAACATACACGAATTTTTGAAAGTTCGTATTTTCGTTTGAAGTCAGCGTTGCTTGCTAAACGCCCTAGAACGAAAGTGGAGATTCCTAAACTTCAAGCTGCCTGCCAACCTTCCCGGTTGAAGTATCCGGAGCTGAAGCTTCCATCGTTTTCCGGGAAGCTGCAGGATTGGATCAACTTTCGCGATAATTTCAAATCGTTGATTCACGACAACGGTGATTTGAGTCCAATCGACAGGTTTAATTACTTGCGAGCATTTTTGAGAGATGAAGCATTCTGCCCATGATCACATAGTTGACGTACAAACCAAAATGACCAAAACACACTTTTTTGCGGATATGGATTCTTCGTACGGTTATACATATGTTCCATAAAAAAATATTCATGTTTTGTTCGGAAACATTCGAGTTATGGTGATAATTGTTTTTGGAAAAATGGGCATTTGATCGCATAAGTTGACGTACCTCCATTACCTGCTGCAATATGGAGCAAAAACCTGTCTCATATTTTTTCGACATTTACAATCCACTAATTAAGCACAACATAGGTTTTCGTTTTACTTTGTCGTATTTCAGGACTACTTTATGATTTGGGCGTAACTGATTTTGTAATAAAAAATTAATATGCAAGTTCCTGCTAAAGCAAGCATTTTTTTGTGAAATCCACGGTATAATCCGACAAAATAAGCTTTCATCCATCGAGGTGTAGCTCTGGAGATAAACGTTTACATTCTTTTGAATCAATAAAATAATGTTTGTTTGCTAAATATTGTCGCCAAAAGTTTTGATTTCGCGATGACAATCGTGATCATTCAAAAAGAAGTATAATATAAAAGAAAAATGAAAATCCATTAATTATGTAACGCAATGATTAGCCATTTGTGTCACACTTTTTTTAGAAGCATATCAAAATTGTGTATGGGAAATCACACTTATCTAAGTCCCCATTCCTCCTCTAAAGTGTAGTAATTTATGGGTATTTTCTAAAAGTGCATAGCAGAACCAAAATTTAGCTTCATTTTACGTGACAGGAGAGGTCTGCCACTGAGGACTTAACACATAAGAATGAGTGCGTGTTAAATGGCTTTTAATTTGTAATTATATAACATGATATGGACTTTGATGTAAGATTCAAAAGAGCAGGCAAAAATATCAACAAAAAAATGCACCGAAGTGTTATTTAAATATCAAGATGTGTTACAGTGACCGGCAAAATAAAAAGCCCACTCGCTGTTTTTCTTACAAAATGGTCAACTTTGGTGGTCTAGATCTCGATTGCGTGTGAACCAATTTTGCTGAAAATTTGACCAGAGCTCAGATATAATTTGAATTTTACCACACCTGAGTTTCGACCATATTGATTCATAGGGTAAAAAAATATTGCGGTAGCACCAATTCTATAGGTTGTAAACTGATGACTTATTCAGCAAAAACGCGTATTTTGACAATACAAAAAAGTTTGCGGAATATACTTGTACACTAAGAGTTGTAGTTTTCAAGATATTATAAAATCATTTTTTGCCCAAAAAAAACATTTTGATATTACCGCGATAATTTTTTACCCTATGAATGAATATGGACGAAACTCAGGTGTGGTTAAATTCAAGTTATATCTGAGCTCTGGTCAAATTTTCAGCAAAATTGGTTCATACGCAATCGAGATCTAGATCTCCAAATTTGACCATTTTGTATGAAAAACGACAAGTGGGCTTTTTATTATGCAGGTCACTGTATGGATGAAAACAAACTAATAGCTTAAGCTCAAACCTAATATCTCAATCACTTCTTCGAAAAATCATTAACTGATAACCTCATGATATTTAAGAGGAAATTTGGATATTGTCGTCTGATATTTTGGGCTTATATATCCTACAAATGAATCAGGCCCATATCTCATTTTGCAATCTAATCACGATTGATTTACTTCTAATCCCCGTCTACTCGGGTATTTTAAAATAGGGATTGGAACAATTTTTGCTTAAAATTTGGTTGGAATGAGGGCTTTGGCCAATACATGAAAACGGTAACTGCTTGCGCACTTGTTACAGAACCATTCTAATGCTGTAACAGTGCAAAAATCCCCGTACGGTACTGTTTAAATTCTTTGCAACACGAACTCTTCCACACATAATTTTATCTTTACCACATAATTTTAATTTTCACGGAAAGAGCTATCCGAAAAACCTTTCCCGGAAACTCGAACTTTTCAAAAGATTTCCCTTCTTTAATCATTAAATCGTTGGAACTAACTATAATTAATCTTTAGCGCTATATAACCACACGTAGTAGCCTGGTTTTTACGCCATGTTATGGGAACAAACATTTCACAAAACGTTTGTTTGATCGCATAAACTGTCGTATGCATAGGGGAAGTGCACCGGTTTTGACCAACTTAGTGCCTAATTTGGCCAAACCTGAAAAATACATATTTTTCCAAAATAATCGATCAGTTGAAAGCAGCGTTGAAGGGTGAGGGATATATCTCTTGCTGGAACTAATAAAACCCTTGCGAATTGGTTTATTTTTGGAGTTATTCGCAAAATTGGCCAAATTAAGAACATGGCCAAAACCGGTACAGTTCCCCTATTTTAACCACTTCAATCAAAGGAATAATAACTATTTCCCCGCGGCCTTAAAATAACTACTAATATTGTCCATTTACACAGATTAGTTCATGTATTTTGTTAATTTATATGCTGCCCATGATCGCATATTTGTAACATTTGCATTTTGGTTGATTTTGTAAATCGTTTGTCAATCCTCCCCTCAAACTCAATCATTTCCAGCTTACCACAGATATGCAAGATAGTAAAGCCTATTTTACTGTTGTGGGATTAGATGCAGTAAATTGAGCTTTCTGAACGATTCACAGGTTTTTTACAAAATGAACAAAAATGCAAGTGTTACAAATATGCGATCATGGGCAGTATGATGATTCGGGTAAAATTAATAAAAATGCGTTTTCCCAACATCGATGGTGCCAGTTGTTACGTCAACTATAAAATCATGGGCAGATTACTAGATTAGATCAACCAAGTCCAGGTGAGCGCTGCCACCTACAACATTGCGTGGAATATTGTCGAGGCGGAATATGAGAATCATAAGCTGATAGCACACGAACATCTGAGGGCGCTGTTTTCTGTTCCAGTGATGAAGTCGGAGTCGTTTGATGCCCTGAATACCGTCCTGATGACGTTCAGCAGTTGGAAAAGTTGGGAGAAAACACTGAGAACTGGAGCACAATTCTAGCATTCATGTTGTCGCAGAAGCTAGATACAACAACCCTTCGCCAATGGGAAACTCATCACAGTTCGAAAAACATTCCTCAGTATGATGATATGACTGAATTTCTGGAGAAGCATTGCGCAATTCTGCATTCTACGTCAGCCCGCAGTTCGAGTGATCAAAGAAGATCGTTCAAGAGTGCAGCAGTTCAGACGCTTGTTTCTGCTTCAAGTAATTGTCCAGTCTGCAATGGTGGACCGCATAGCATCGAACAGTGTCGTCGTTTTGACAAAATGAGAGTGATCGACCGAAAATTGTTGATCCAAAGACTTTGCTTGAATTGCTTGTGTTCTGGACATTTTGTAGCAGATTGTTCGAGACGTACCTGTGCAAAGTGTGGACAACGTCATCACCATCTTTTGCACCCGTATTACCCATCCGCTTCTAGCACGCATAACCAAACGTCGAGCATCCCGAACAGGCCTCAAGCCGCGAACTCAAACGCTCAATCTCAGTCTCGTCAACAGTCAGTACAGCATTCGCAATCGCATCAATCCCGGACGAATAATACTCAAATATCTCCACAAACACGACAGCCACCTCCCACAAACACACCAACTATTTCTCACCACACTGCTACCTCACACAATGTTCAAAGTCATCAAAACACCACACTTTTGTCAACCGTTGGTGATTCTATGACGGTGTCGAAACAATCGGTGTTAGGTAGCGAGGATCCTGTCACGTTATTCTTCGTTCGAAACCAAGGATGTGAAATTTTATGTGTTGCCTCGAATTAGGGTAAATGATGTATTTTGGACATCTGAATATATTTTGGACTTTTGGTTATATTTTGCGTGTTCCTCGACTTAGCTTTCTTTAAATAAATAGGAATCATGTGTCTCTTTGGCCTCTTTCATAATCACATGTATAACCACATTTATGTAACAAAATAAACAAAATATACTCAAAAGTCCAAAATATATTCAGATGTCCAAAATACCATCGTTACCCTACTGTGAATCTGCCGCAGACAACTATTGACATCAGTTCCTGGAAGACATCTGCCTAGCTGATCCAAGATTCCACGAATCCAGTGCGATAGATGCAGTCCTTGGCGTATCAGTTTTCTACGACTTGCTGCTGAGTGAGCAGTTGAAGCTATCGGATTCTGGTCTGATTTTACGAAACACCGAACTGGGTTGGATAGTTGCTGGAGAAATAACTGATAGTCCAGTCACCACGTTCAGCGCTGTTACAGCCTCAGTTAGCACAGAAGAGATACACGAGCAGTTAGCACGTTTTTGGGACTTGGAGTCATGCCGAACGAAAAGCTGTCTTTCCGTCGAAGAATCTACGTGTGAATCGATTTTCGAGCAGACAACAACGAGAGACGCTGATGGAAAATTTCGAGTGGTGCTGCCGAAGAAGCAGTTCATGATAGAACATTTGGGAAAGTCAAAGGAGATAGCAACCAAACGGTTCATGGGCTTGGAGCGCCGTCTGACTGCAATCCAGAAATGAAGGCTCTCTATACTGCATTTATCCACGAGTATTTACTGATGGGCCACATGCGAGAAGTATGTAAGGAGGAGGAAGAACCTATCCACAGCTATTATTTGCCACACCATGCATTTATCAAACCGATAGTACCACAACGAAGCTCAGAGTTGTTTTTGACGCCTCATGTGCTACAGATTCTGGAGTTTCCCTGAACGACACACTGATGGTAGGACCGGTGGTCCAAGACGATTTGCTGTCAATACTGCTTCGTTTCCGCCTCCAGAAGTACGCTATAGTCACTGACGTAGAGAGAATGTATCGAATGATCAACGTAGTCGAACAAGATCAGCCATTGCAAAGGATTCTTTGGCGAGAGTCCTTTGATCAGCCAATTCAAACGTATCAGTTGAGTACAGTGACTTACGGCACCTCGTCAGCGCCATACTTAGCAACTCGAAGTCTGAAGAAATGTGCCCAAGAAGGAGAACAGGCGTACCCTGCAGCAGCCAAGGTCGTAAAGCGCAATTTCTATGTCGATGACATGCTAACTGGTGCGAAATCTGTCAAGGAAGGACAAAGCATGTGTCGCGATGTTTCTTCGCTACTCAGTTCTGCTGGCTTCAATCTCCGGAAGTGGCACTCTAATCAGCCAGCAATCTTAAAGGCAATTCCAAGTTATTTGCAAGACAAGCGAGAACTTTTAGACATCGATTCGTCGTCTACCGTGAAGACCCTTGGACTGTGTTGGGAGCCAGCTACGGATAAGTTCTGGTTCAAAATGCCACTCTGGAAGCAGGCGTTACCTATTACGCAACGCATCGTTCTTTCTGACTCCGCTCGTTTGTTCGATCCGTACGGATTACCAGGGCCAGTGATTGTGCAGACGAAGATGTTTCTCCAAGAGCTTTGGAAAAAGAAGTATTCTTGGGATGAACCGTTGAGCACAGATCTGCGGTCACAATGGCTACAGTTCCGAACAAGGTTGGATCGACTGGATGCAGTTTCCGTTCCCCGCTGCATCGCATTCGACGATAATGTGATTTCAAGTGAGCTGCACGGGTTCTGTGACGCCTCGGGGAAAGCATACGGAGCAGCAATCTATCTGCGATGTGTTACACGAGAGGGCCGGACTACAGTTCGTCTGCTGATGGCTAAATCCAAAGTAGCGCCATTGGAGGACTAGCGCAAGAAGAAGAAACGACAATCGATACCACGACTAGAGTTGTCATCAGCCCTGCTGTTAGCGCATTTGTACGAGTCAGTAGCAGAGAGCATTCAGATTTCAGCGAGAACATACTTCTGGACTGATTCCATGATCGTGAAGTACTGGCTTTCGTCTCATCCGTCCAGATGGCAAATAGTCGTCGCCAACAGAGTATCGGAAATACAACACATCACCAAAGAAGGTGTTTGGAACCATGTACCAGGAGTTGAGAATCCGGCTGACATTATTTCGCATGGCGTTACACCAGTTGCCGAGACTTCTGTTTGGTGGAATGGGCCTGAGTGGCTTCAAAAGGATTCCAGTACATGGCCGAAGATGAGCGATGACACAGTACAGCAGTTTGATTCAATTACACTTGAGGAAAAGCCGTTGGTGACAGCAGCACTGCAGGTACTACCAACTAGTGAAATGTTTATCCAGTATTTATCATTGCTCAAATTGATTCGTTCAACGGCTTGGATACGTCGTTTCATATTCAACTGTAAAGCTGCTAATCGTGATCTCAGAAGAATTGGAGTACTCAGTGTAAAGAAACATGAAGAAGCTCTAATAGCGTTGGTAAAAATGGCTCAGTCGGAATGCTTTCCTGTCGAATTATCAGATCTGGTTGCAAAGGGTGAAGTGAAACCAAGCTCAAGATTACACACGAAGGATCCACAGTTGAGAGATGGTTTAATTCGTGTTGGCGGAAGACTTCGTCACGCATCAGTGTCGTCTAGCCGTGAACATCCGATTGTTCTGGACAGCAACCATCCATTGACGAAATTGATCATGGCAGATTACCATCACAGACTACTTCATGGTGAAGCTCAACTTATGCTTTCCTGCATGAACGAGAGATTTTTGCCACTGTCAGGCAGAAACTTGGCACGTAAGGTAGTTCACGAATATGTGATCTGCTTCAGAGCTCGTCCACAAGTCCATGAACAACTGATGGGCGACCTCCCGATGGAACGAGTGACACCAGCTCCTGCCTTTATTTGTGTTGGAATAGATTATTGTAGTCCGTTCAACGTGCGACAAGCGTCGCGCAAGATGGCTACAGTTAAGTGTTACCTGTGCGTATTCGTCTGTCTAGTAGTCAAGGCAGTTCATGTAGAGATGGTACCTGATCTCACAACTCAGGCATTCCTGGCTGCCCTGAGAAGATTTGTCGCACGACGTGGGAAGCCCGAAGTAATTTTCTGGGACAATGCTACGAACTTTGTTGGAGCGAGACGAGAAATCAGTGAGTTACATCGGCTATTCAGAGCAGAACAGTTTCGGAACAAGGTAGTTTCGGAAGCAGCCAACGACTCCATAGAGTTCAAGTTTATTCCTGCCGAATCACCGAACTTCGGTGGATTATGGAAAGCTGCAGTTAAGTCACTCAAGGGACACATGAGAAGAGTCATCGGTAACACCGTTCTCCGTTCAGACGAGCTGCAGACTGGTGTAACGCAGATCGAGGCTTGCCTCAATACGAGACCGTTTACTCCGATCAGCAACGACCACAGAGATCTGGAAGCGCTGGCTCCGGGACACCGCTGACTGCAATTCCGGAGCCAAGTCTAGAAGAAATTCCGGAAAACAGACTGATTAGATGGAGTCGAGTTCAGCGGTTCAGTCAAGCCTTGTGGAAAAGATGGTCGACAGATTATTTGTCGGACCTTCACAACCGAAACAAGTGGACTAGAAGAAGAGACAACTTGCACATTGAAACGATGGTCCTACTGAAAGAAGACAAGTTTTTTTTCAATTTCGTTTATTTGGTAGGCTCAGGCGTGTATAACACTTTACGGAGCCACGTTTCTTTGAGATATGTACAATCGACATAATCTTATTATTAAATTAGTAAGAGAGGGAAATAAGCCAACGTACTCGTGGTGACTCGAGGTTAGGTTTACAATGTTTAAGGATGGACGGAGATTAGGATTCGGGAATCAAGGAATCATCATAATCAAGGAATTTCAGCAGCTCATCCGGTCATTTGGCGTCGGGGACGATGTGGTGTGTCGTCGTGCTCGAAGAATGGTTCGAATGGGAGCATCTTCTGGACGGCCAGAGCTACGGCGCTCTACGGGACAGACAGACAGAGACAAAACAAAAAAACCCAGATTAATCCACCTACAGTGAGATTTTGACCCTTCCTTAATTAAAAGGAAATATTTTCAGACTTCAGTATTTAAAACGAGATAAAACTACTCAACCTCCCACGGCGATTGGAAGTGTAAAAGACAAATTAATTGCCTACCAAAAGGCGGATTCCATGGGTTGAGTGACAACAAACGAATGATTCCGCACTGTACGTCAGGTTGCCTATCTATCAGGCGCTCGTCGGATTGAATAGCTAGTGTAACATGTGGTAACATGATTGGTTAGAAACTATCGTAACGCTGGCAGCATGTATACTCGTAATTTCCAGAGAACTTGATATTAATTAATCCAGAACTAACTTAATCAGTCATTGATCTGAAC
This sequence comes from Armigeres subalbatus, assembly GCF_024139115.2. Classification (NCBI taxonomy): domain Eukaryota; kingdom Metazoa; phylum Arthropoda; class Insecta; order Diptera; family Culicidae; genus Armigeres; species Armigeres subalbatus. Next base: position 113,971,532 of record NC_085141.1, on the reverse strand, counting down.
GAAACTCAATAGCGTTCAATAATAACATATATTTTGCCTTATGGCTGCCTAATTTTGTAAAACAAATGATGTTTAATACCTTAAAAATGAGCGAGATTTATATGGTAGTAAATTTCAGAATTTGCACACATACGCACACATACATGCATATAACTGGTCTATTAGTATCTCAAAACATGCTCACATTTGTTATCTAGCTTTCACTAAAGAAATTTTTGGAATCCCTTCAAATTTTTACGTTTTTGCTTTTCTGAGAAGGTTTTGTGGTACATGCTTCTATCTGTTCCTCAATTAAAATCAATTGTTTCTTTGAAACAAATCCGAAAAATAAGCATATTTTCATATCATATCACTTGTTGTAATTATATTTTCAATATTAAAGTGAATTTGTTTCAATTGCCATACATTTTATTTCATAATTCAAGAGGTTTATTGATAGATTAATACATAACACGCCTGCGTAACGCATACAAAGTGAAATTATAGACACTTCCGAAGGAAGGGTCAAAAAAAACTTTGAAGAAACGAAAAAAAAAAAACAAAAGTATTAGACTTTTATGTCAGAGGAACAAAGAAAACTATAAATGGCTTGCATATAGACCACATATAGACCCCCAAAACACCTCTTATCTCCTGGAAGGGTTGTTTACCTCGGGCCACTAGGGTATCCAATAATTGCTCTCTGGAGACGTCGTTTTCCGAGCAGAACCAAACTACGTGATCGATGTCATCATAACCGGCTCCGCACCTACATAAGTTGCTATCGACAAGGTTTATTCTGTACAGATGTGCGTTTAGTGAATAGTGATTGGACATAAGTCTCGACATCACGCGAATGAAGCCTCGACTTAAGTCCTCACCTCTGAACCACGCTCGCCCAGAAACTTTTGGAACTATAGAAAATAGCCACCGTCCAAGTTCGTTGTGTGTCCAATTTCTTTGCCAACTTTGGAGAGTACTCTGACGGACTAATGGGAAAAACTCGTTACTCGAGAGTTGTCTATCATAAACCTCACCTTCCTGTGCGCCCACCTTTGCCAGCGAGTCTGCCTTCTCATTGCCGTAGATTGAGCAGTGAGATGGGACCCAAACAAAGGTAATCTTGAATGATCTTTCGACCAAAACACGCATCTGCTCTCTTATGTTTGTAAGAAAGTTAGATGCGTGCTTAACAGGTTTCATCGACCGGAGTGCCTCGATGGAACTAAGACTATCCGAGAAGATGAAATAATGGTCTACGGGCTGATTGGAAATTATCCCCAAAGCGAAGTTAATTGCTGCCAGCTCAGCAACATAAACCGAACACGGTTCCTGAAGTTTTCGGAAGGTGGTTGAAGTTACATTGAAAACACCAAAGCCAGTGGATCCGTTAATGCGAGAACCATCAGTGAAATATCTGTTGTTGCAATTGACATGTTCATATTTTTCAGAAAAAATGGAGGGAATTGAAAGATTTCGAAGATGATCTGGTATTCCTTGAATAGCGTGTTTCATGGACAGATCGTATTCAATTGAGAAACTGTCATTGGTGAAGTTAACTCGAGGGGGAGTATAACATGGAAGGCAAAGATCTGACGATATGTAATTGAGATAAACTCTTAAGAATCTTGACCGATGAACCAGTTCAAGCATATTATCGAAGTTGTGTAAGACAAGTGTGTTACTTGTTCCACATTTGATTAGTATTCTTAATGAGAGCTCCCAGTAACGGTGCTTTAAAGGAGTGACTCCAGCAAGCACCTCCAGGCTCATGTTATGCGTTGAATGCATACAGCCAAGGGCAATACGCAAACAACGATATTGAATTCGTTCCAATTTGATAAGGTGGCAATCAGCTGCTGAGAGGAAGCAGAAGGAGCCGTACTCTAAAACAGAGAGAATAGTCGTTCTATAGAGTTTGATGAGGTCTTCCGGGTAAGCACCCAACATGTTCCGGAGATAGAACGTAAAAAAGGATCCTTTTCCGGCATTTCTCTATCAAATACTCAATATGAAGTCTCCAGGTGCATTTAGAATCAAACACGACCCCAAGGTATTTAGAAGATAAAGATTGGTTGATGTCATCATTCAACAGCTTTAGTTTCAGTTGAGCAGGGTACCGCTTCTTAGTAAACACAACCAACTGAGTTTTTTGCGGTGAAAACTCGATCCCCAAATGTCTGGCCCAAAGAGTCAGATTATCTAGGGTACTTTGCAATGGTCCTTGCAAGACAGCTGCACTTGGACCTCTTAGAGAGACCACGGCATCATCTGCAAGTTGTCTGAGCGTGCATTGTCCTTCCAAACAATTGTCAATATCTTTAACATAGAAATTATAAAGCAAGGGACTTAAACATGATCCTTGGGGAAGGCCCATGTAGCTATTTCTGGAAGTTGTCAGAGTGCCGAGTGTGAAATTCATTTGTTTTTCTGACAACAAATTATACAAGAAATTGTTCAAAATAACGTGTAATCCACTACTGTGCAGATTGTCTGACAGTACTTCTATGGAAACTGAATCAAAAGCGCCCTTAATATCCAAGAATACTGAAGCCAATTGCTCCTTGTGCGCAAAGGCCAGTTGTATATCTGAAGAAAGCAACGCTAGACAATCGTTTGTTCCTTTCCCTTTTCGAAATCCAAACTGAGTATTTGAAAGCAATGCATTTTCTTCGACCCAATGGTCGACTCTTGAAAGGATCATTTTCTCCAATAATTTTCTCATGCATGATAGCATGGCAATCGGTCGGTATGAATTTTGATTAGACGCTGGTTTCAGGCTTTTGAATAGCTATTACTTTGACCTGTCGCCATTCAGGTGGCACAATGTTGTACTCCATGAAACAGTTGTACAGGTCAAGTAATCGTCTTTTGCGATATCTGGGAGGTTTTAAGAAGATTGAATTTGATGTTATCGCATCCCGGAGCAGAGTTATTCGATGAAAGAAGAGACATAGAAAGTTCCAGCATTGTGAATGGTTCACCCAATGAACCGGGATCAGTGACTGATTCTCGAAATAGCGGTTCTGCTGGTACGGAATCTGGACAGACCTTTTTGCGAAGTTGAATATCCATCGATTGGAGTATTCTTCACTCTCATTGGTGGAAATGCGGTTCCGCATGTTGCGGGCCGTTTTCCAAAGTGTTGTCATTGAGGTTTCTCGTGATAGTCCCTCGACAAAACGTCGCCAGTAGCTACGTTTTTTGCCTTGAGAAGATTTTTGAGCTTTCTTTCAAGCCTCAAATACTCTTCAAAAGCTCGGACCTTCCGTGTTTACGAAAGGCCTTGAAGGCATCAGATTTCTCAGAATACAACTTAGTACATTCATCATCCCATCCAGGAGTGGCTGGTCTTCTTATGACAGATGTACTTGGAACGCGTCGTTTCTGAGCTTCCAGTGCGCTTTTATGAATCAATTCGGTAAGGAATCGATACTCATCCAGTGGCGGAAGAATATCAGTTGATTCAATACCAATTTTTACCGCCGATGCAAATTTTTGCCAGTCAATGTTCTTCGTGAGATCGAAAGGAACATTAACTGGCTCAGATTCTTGATAGCCAATTTTAATGGTGGTGGCTATCGGCATATGGTCACTACCGTGGGGATCTTGGATAACCTTCCACGTGCAATCTAACGATAGTGAATTAGAACATAAAGACAGATCAATACGGCTTTGTTGACCATTTGGTCCTATTCGAGTTACTTCACCAGTGTTCAAAATATTCAAATTGAAATCGTCACACAAATCATAGAAAATAGTTTTACGTTTCGCCCCATCCAATACCATGTGCGTTCATATCACCCAATATCAATACTGGAGATGATAGAAGGGAGACTGCGCTCCAAAAATGTCGACGATTAATAGAGGCATTTGGAGGAATGTACACTGAAGCTATGCAAAGATCTTTATTCTTCACATTTACTTGGCAAGCGACGATTTCTAAGCCGGGAACAGTCGGAATGGGAATTCTGTAGAAGGAGTAGCATTTTTTGATCCCCAAAAGAACGCCACCATAATGTTCATCCCGATCTTGGCGAATAATGTTAAAATCGTGGAAGTTGATTTCATCTTCAGAAGAAAGCCATGTTTCACAGAGAGCAAATACACAGATAGAAAAATTTACTGAAATTTACACTAAAAATCATGCACATAAATGGAACATCATTACTTGCGTAATTCCACGCTATATCACGCCTAAACGTATACAATATTTAACGTGAATCATCAATATTGCTTGCAAGTTGTACGCAAACTTGTTAGTAAGAGAACCGTTTCAGCGTAGAATAGCGTAGATTTCCGCATCTCAAGTTTTACGCGCTGTTTACTTTTCACAACTTTTTTCTGTGTACATCACAATCGGAATTGCGAATCAAAAACTTGAACACGTCCAATTTATTTTTTAGACTATGACAGTTCCACTGCAGCACAGTGATTGTATCTTGTATGGCCGTATTATCCATCGAAAGATACAATTTCTGCAAGAAGGGGCCATGAAACAGTCAATTGCTTCAGATAACTTTCTACTGTTGGAATAAAGAGGTCAATGATTGGCCTCAATGAATCCGGAATATTGAAAAGATTCAAAAAGCGGTCCATGAGGTCCTTAAAGGATATCAATCCTCGCTTGGACGAGATTCTCTTTTCGGAAGTGCGAGTAGCATTTTCCTTTTCATTGATAATCCTAGCCGGATGTTTCTTAGGAACATCGGTTTTAGGCAATGGCGGGAATGTCTTAGAGCAGCAGGGATCTGCAGTGAAGACTGGTTGCTTCGGGATTTTAAGTAATCCCCCATTACCTTCAGATTTTGCCAAGCCTTTATGGATGACTTTTGTTTTCTTTCGGCGCGATCCCGGGGAAGACGGTTGCTTCCTCTTTTCGGGCGCGTGTACCTCCGAAGAACCATCCATGTCGGCTGCGTCAGAGTCCGATTCATCAATGGAGATGGAATCATAATAGTCACTTACTTGAACGGCAGCTGAAAAAGCAGTCTTTGCGGTGGCAGTGGCGGATGTGTCTTGCGCTTTAACCATTTCCGCATAAGACTGCTTGGAGCGCTGCACCAACGAGCGCTTCACTTTTTGGGTGCGTCGTTTGTACACCGGGCAATCTTGCAAACCATGGGCAGGATCCAAACCACAATAAGCACATTTTGTGGCTTGTTGCTGGCAGGTATCCTCCCGATGTCTTTGGAAGCATTTACCACAACGTGGTTTGTTGTCACAAAACTCGGCAGTGTGACCTAATTGTTTGCAGTTGGTACAATTAAATACCCTTGGTACAAACAATCGCACCGGAAACAACATATTCTCGATATCTACATATTTTGGGAGCATCGAACCGGCGAACGTCACCCGAAGCGAGCCTGACTTAGCATATACCTTTTTACCATCTACTGTGGTTGCTGAATGCAATTCCTTGCAGTCCAGGATATCCACGGTAGATTGCAGGGCATTCTTTAAGCGACCTTTCCCTGCAAGCACATCCTTGCAAGTTAAGCTCGCTGCGTTGATCACACCTTCTATTTCGACCTCCCGCGAGGGGACATAAACTAAATATTCAATGTTGTACGCCCTGTCGCCAGCAATTTCATTCGCCACCTGGTATGTAGGTGCGGTGATGCGTAGCTTGTTTCTGTTGATTTGATTGAATTCAAGCTTCGTAAAACGACGCGTCAAGTGTTCCTTAGTTGTAACTAAATTTTACACGATTTAAAGGAATTAGGGTCAAAAGGTCGAAAGACGAATGGTTGAAGGGACAAATGGTCGATAAAGACAAATGTTCGAACGGTACAAAAGGTCGAAAGGACAAAACGTCGAACGGGAAAAAAGGTCGAATGGACAAAGAGTCAAACGGGGCAAAAGGCAAAAACAGCAAAATGTTGAAAGGGACAAAAGGTCGAAATAGATAAGAAACTGAAACAGAGAGAATTGCACAATAACAGTTTTATTCATTTCTTAAATCAACAATCTAGATATTTATAATATTGTTTTATAGTAATTATTGCTTCTTTAAAAATTATTCATTCTTCAAGTCTGATTGATGAGATGTGAGCATTACCCGGGCAGAAGCTATGAACATAATAATAAAACATGATATGGACTTGATTGATATAAGAGATAAAAGAACAGGCAACAATATCAAAAATTTGCACCGAAATATCATTTAAAAATCAAGATATGCTATGGATAAGAACAAACTAATGGCACATGATATTGATCACTTCTTACAAATAGCATAACTTGATATTCTTATGATATTTCAGTGCAAAATATTGATATTATCGTCTGATCTTTTATCTCTTATATCAATCATGTCCATATCTCATTTTGCTATCTTATCAACATTTGATATTATTGAGCTATTTTCTTCTACTCGGGTGCTGCTGCTTGAAGTTAAAATCATTTCAAAAATTCCTTTGGAATATCAACTTGCTCTTCATTGACCTTTTATACTTTGTAACCTTTTGTCTTTTTCGACCTTTTGTCCATTTTGACCTTTTGTCCCTTTCGACCTTTTGTCCTTGCAGCTTTCTGTCCCTTTAGGACAAAATGTCGAAAAGGACAAAAGGACGAAAAGGACAAAAGGTGGACAGGGATAGAAGGTCAAGTGGAACAAAAGGTCGATCAAGAACAAGTTGATAACAAGTTGGGTGTTTTTTTGCTAAATACCATGACTGTGCATGTGCACAGAATATGTTTTTAAATGGATAAATTGATATGAAATTCGTGGAAAAAAATTGCTTGTGTCTTGGAGAGACTCGATCCCTCAACCTTCTACTCTCTAGATAGGTGTAATAACCCCTACACAACAAAACCACTTAAAGGTAGCAAAACATACTTATGCATTTAGACGATAAAGACGGATCCATAAAAAAATAAAAAACGATCCATAAATAACACCCTAATCCATATAAAAAAATTAAATGGTCTGTGTTCGTATCCGCATAACTCGAAAACGGCTGGGTGGATTTTCTTCATTCCTTCAGCAAATATGTCCGTTATCGTTTCCGACGGGTTTATATGATATTTTCTCATGCAAAAATCACGAGTAAGGTTGAGTAAATCGTGAAAAACTAAAACAAAGATTCGTACGGATATTTTGCATCGCGCATTTTCGCCTACTATGCAGGACAACGTCTGCCGGGTCAACTAGTGTTCCATAAAATGCTACCATAAATCCACAAAATAGTTCAGGAGATTTCATAAAGAATAATTTTTCAATCCATAACTAAGCTAAAATTTAGCAATTAATAGGAAAATATGTTCCATTAACATGGTCAAGAAAAACAATACAATTCTTGCTATTTTCCCATGAACGTATGACAACTGATCCATAAATGATCCATAAAAAACTAAATTTTTATCCATAACATAACTTCAAATTTGCGCATTTTTTATTGTAATGATGATCCATAATTTCGGTAATATGATCCATAATTTTAGTTATCCGATCCATAGTTCTGGCCATTTGATCCATAACTTTGTTCAAATGATCCATAGTTTGGTGATATGATTCATAAGTTTTGCCAAATGATCCATACCCAGGTAACCAATAAGCATTAAAGTAACCACTATAGTAGCATTATACTGGCATTGCATATGCTCCATGCTGTAAATAAGCATTTCCAAAACCTGGCTGTTCTAAATAAGCATTCTAATAGCAATCATGAGAGGCATAGTCTTATAATAGCATTTTGAACGCACAATGTTGTTTTTCGTTAAGTGCAATGCAACAGCTACATTAGTGCCACTTTAAGGCCTGTAGTGTTCATACGTCAAACGTTTTCCAATATGGAGCCATATAGCGGGGACTATTTGTCCAATGAACTTACATTTGACAATAGAAATCGGTACGTGCAGAATGTTTTTACCATTCCGACCATTGACAGGAGTACTTATCGTTAACATAACCCTATCACTAATTACATAGTTTAGCTACTTTTGATTATTCCATTGCACTATATTCGATTAAAGCAGCACTACTGTAGCTGTTTCATTGCAACTGGGTATGACGTTTGTGATGGTTGCATTCTGAGATGAGTTAGATTAAGTTTCAATGTCCCTGAAGGGGCAAATTGTTTATGTTGGGCAAAATTATTCCCACTATCATCTCTCTCTTATGGGCCAGCTGGTAAGGACGATGACAACTGCAGCGTCGGGTGGCAAGAGCGCTAGTTCGAATACCGCTTGAAGAAAGTAAAAAATTATGTTCCATTTCAAATATGAAAATACAATAACGATATAATAAGGAAAAAAAAACTATGTAAAAAAAGAATTAGAAATAAATGCCATTAAAAAATCTTTTTTCTAGTTTTTAATATTAAGCATTTATTCAGCATTTCGGATGCTGAATAAATGCTACTCAGCAAAATTTCTACTTTATCGATAAAGGAGGATTGAGCATTTCAGCAGCCATATATTGGGCCAAAACCTGCATTAAAATAGCATTGAAGGCGACTATAGGGCTTATTGGCATTTAATGTTTTGCAGTAAAGGCGCATATAATGCCACTTAAATGCTTTATATAATGCTTACTGGTTACCTGGTAGATTAAAAAAAATGTGTGGATCAATCAATATAGTTTCATTGGCCTTCTTTCCAAGCACTATGGATCACATAATCAAAAATATAGATCATATGATCAAATCATGGATCATATTACTGAGATTATGGATCATCATCCGGCTAAAAATTGCGCAAATTTAAAATTTTATGGACCAAAATATAGTTTTTATGGATCATTTTCCAAATTTATTATACATTTATTATAAAATTATTGTTAATGGAAGCTCCTGAACTATTTTATGGATTTATGGTAGCAACATTAAGATGTTATTTACGGATCGTTTTTCATTTTTTATGGATCGTTTTTGCACATTGAACGGTGCAAAGTAAGGGCGGCCCTTAGAGGTCCCATTTGCGGAAAAACCATCAGAATCCGAGTACCGACGTCCAACTGGTAATGTGCGAGATTGATTCTCTCCATTTCAGTTTTTTGTCTATTTCGACCTTTCATCCCTTTGGACCTTTTGTCTCTTTGGACCTTCTGCCTCTTTGGACCTTTTGTCTCATTGGACCTTTTGTCTCTTTGGACCTTTTATCTCGTTCGGCGTTTTGTCCTATTCGACCATTTGTCCCTTTGACCTTCTGTCTTTGGACCTTTTGTCCCTAACTGGGTTAAGAGTGCTCTTAAGAGTCCTACATTTTACATCCTCCACAACTATTTCGGAGAATCCTTGTGAATCATTCGCAACTTTACCATAAAGGGTAAGAACGTGGATTATTAGTGGCATATTTTAAATTCCAAATAATTGAAGAAGCCTGGTCTTAATAAAATCTAAAACTTTTATCAGTAATCCTTATTCGGGTTGGAAATCAGCTACTGCAAAAAAGTTCATTATTTTCCCTTGTCATAAGAAGAGTTTGTACAATTCCATTTAATTCCAATACTTGATTAAATGGAATTGTACAAATTCGTATTATGACAAGTAAAGACATTCATTTGACATTAGTTTGCCCTAACCGGAGATATCAACTTATGAAAAAAAAAAAAATAATTTTGACAGAAAAACAATTGGAACTTTTTATCGGAAAAAGATATTGAGCATATTTACCCATCAAAAGTTGCAATTTTTTAAGCTCTAGAAATCACCTGAAGACGACTTTTTCGAGAAATCTAAACCAAAAAAGTAGATCAAAAATATTCGGTACATTCAAAGTTAATTGCCTATATGCCGGGTATTAAGCCACCCGGAGTGGAAATTAATTACTATGTCTGAAACTTGATTATGCATATGTACAACATGTGATAGATTTAGTTCGGAAAAGGTATTGGAGGGTAACCGCCCCTTCGGTGGGGTTTGATCCCACGACCCCAGTTCGCATGACAGGTGCTTTCCCTACTAAGCTACGAAGGACCTCCGTCGTCCACCGCAGCTTAGCGGGTACTGATGAAACCAAATTCCCAGCACCAGGTACCAGCCGATCTCTCGCAATACATTTTCAGAACTAACTCTCTCAAATGTATTTTTGTACACATCATGTCAACCAAGTAGGATGAGTATTTAGTATTGTCCGGCTCCTACACACTTGCTTCATCAGCAACGGCGCTCAATGAAGTAGGGTTGTGTGAGGTTGTGCCAGTTTGGTCGTCAGATCCCAACACGACCACACAAGCGAAGAGAGATCGCCACTCGAGATCAGTACATTCAAAGTTAATTGCCTATATGCCGGGTATTAAGCCACCCGGAGTGGAAATTAATTACTATGTCTGAAACTTGATTATGCATATGTACAACATGTGATAGATTTAGTTCGGAAAAGGTATTGGAGGGTAACCGCCCCTTCGGTGGGTTTGATCCCACGACCCCAGTTCGCATGACAGGTGCTTTCCCTACTAAGCTACGAAGGACCTCCGTCGTCCACCGCAGCTTAGCGGGTACTGATGAAACCAAATTCCCAGCACCAGGTACCAGCCGATCTCTCGCAATACATTTTCAGAACTAACTCTCTCAAATGTATTTTTGTACACATCATGTCAACCAAGTAGGATGAGTATTTAGTATTGTCCGGCTCCTACACACTTGCTTCATCAGCAACGGCGCTCAATGAAGTAGGGTTGTGTGAGGTTGTGCCAGTTTGGTCGTCAGATCCCAACACGACCACACAAGCGAAGAGAGATCGCCACTCGAGATCAGTACATTCAAAGTTAATTGCCTATATGCCGGGTATTAAGCCACCCGGAGTGGAAATTAATTACTATGTCTGAAACTTGATTATGCATATGTACAACATGTGATAGATTTAGTTCGGAAAAGGTATTGGAGGGTAACCGCCCCTTCGGTGGGGTTTGATCCCACGACCCCAGTTCGCATGACAGTTGCTTTCCCTACTAAGCTACGAAGGACCTCCGTCGTCCACCGCAGCTTAGCGGGTACTGATGAAACCAAATTCCCAGCACCAGGTACCAGCCGATCTCTCGCAATACATTTTCAGAACTAACTCTCTCAAATGTATTTTTGTACACATCATGTCAACCAAGTAGGATGAGTATTTAGTATTGTCCGGCTCCTACACTTGCTTCATCAGCAACGGCGCTCAATGAAGTAGGGTTGTGTGAGGTTGTGCCAGTTTGGTCGTCAGATCCCAACACGACCACACAAGCGAAGAGAGATCGCCACTCGAGATCAGTACATTCAAAGTTAATTGCCTATATGCCGGGTATTAAGCCACCCGGGTGGAAATTAATTACTATGTCTGAAACTTGATTATGCATATGTACAACATGTGATAGATTTAGTTCGGAAAAGGTATTGGAGGGTAACCGCCCCTTCGGTGGGGTTTGATCCCACGACCCCAGTTCGCATGACAGGTGCTTTCCCTACTAAGCTACGAAGGACCTCCGTCGTCCACCGCAGCTTAGCGGGTACTGATGAAACCAAATTCCCAGCACCAGGTACCAGCCGATCTCTCGCAATACATTTTCAGAACTAACTCTCTCAAATGTATTGCGAGAGATCGGCTGGTACCTGGTGCTGGGAATTTGGTTTCATCAGTACCCGCTAAGCTGCGGTGGACGACGGAGGTCCTTCGTAGCTTAGTAGGGAAAGCACCTGTCATGCGAACTGGGGTCGTGGGATCAAACCCCACCGAAGGGGCGGTTACCCTCCAATACCTTTTCCGAACTAAATCTATCACATGTTGTACATATGCATAATCAAGTTTCAGACATAGTAATTAATTTCCACTCCGGGTGGCTTAATACCCGGCATATAGGCAATTAACTTTGAATGTACTGATCTCGAGTGGCGATCTCTCTTCGCTTGTGTGGTCGTGTTGGGATCTGACGACCAAACTGGCACAACCTCACACAACCCTACTTCATTGAGCGCCGTTGCTGATGAAGCAAGTGTGTAGGAGCCGGACAATACTAAATACTCATCCTACTTGGTTGACATGATGTGTACAAAAATACATTTGAGAGAGTTAGTTCTGAAAATGTATTGCGAGAGATCGGCTGGTACCTGGCAGAGCGTTAATGAATAAAGCTTCCAATGAATGATTAAATTTGTTATGATTAAATCATTTAACTCTATGATTAAAGATTATGATTAATGATTTATTCATTTTTGACAATGAATAATGATTATGATTAATGATTAAATTAATTTTTGACAATGATTAACGATTATGATTAATGAATAAAACGTTTGAAGTATGATTAATGATTACCGATCGTGATTAAATGTTGACACAATATGTGTATGATTAATGATTAACGACCGAAATGATTAATGATTATGAATAATCAAATTAAATGATTTGCATAGTGATCAATATTCAAGTAACCGTTCGACCAAATTATGTTTTTTTACCTTTGAAATTGTATGATTATGATTAAAGATTAATGAATAAAAGCGATGTATGCAATGATTAAAATTGATGATTAATGAATAAACTCAATACAATCATGAATATGATTAGTGATTAATGATTAAATGCAAAAATCTATGATTAACGATTAGTGATTAATGATTGAATCGTATTTTTTGTATGATTATGATTAATGAATAATGATTAAATAACCCATTATTCATTAATCATGATTAAATCTATGATTAATCACTAATGCTCTGGTACCTGGTGCTGGGAATTTGGTTTCATCAGTACCCGCTAAGCTGCGGTGGACGACGGAGGTCCTTCGTAGCTTAGTAGGGAAAGCACCTGTCATGCGAACTGGGGTCGTGGGATCAAACCCCACCGAAGGGGCGGTTACCCTCCAATACCTTTTCCGAACTAAATCTATCACATGTTGTACATATGCATAATCAAGTTTCAGACATAGTAATTAATTTCCACCCCGGGTGGCTTAATACCCGGCATATAGGCAATTAACTTTGAATGTACTGATCTCGAGTGGCGATCTCTCTTCGCTTGTGTGGTCGTGTTGGGATCTGACGACCAAACTGGCACAACCTCACACAACCCTACTTCATTGAGCGCCGTTGCTGATGAAGCAAGTGTGTAGGAGCCGGACAATACTAAATACTCATCCTACTTGGTTGACATGATGTGTACAAAATACATTTGAGAGAGTTAGTTCTGAAAATGTATTGCGAGAGATCGGCTGGTACCTGGTGCTGGGAATTTGGTTTCATCAGTACCCGCTAAGCTGCGGTGGACGACGGAGGTCCTTCGTAGCTTAGTAGGGAAAGCACCTGTCATGCGAACTGGGGTCGTGGGATCAAACCCAACCGAAGGGGCGGTTACCCTCCAATACCTTTTCCGAACTAAATCTATCACATGTTGTACATATGCATAATCAAGTTTCAGACATAGTAATTAATTTCCACTCCGGGTGGCTTAATACCCGGCATATAGGCAATTAACTTTGAATGTACTGATCTCGAGTGGCGATCTCTCTTCGCTTGTGTGGTCGTGTTGGGATCTGACGACCAAACTGGCACAACCTCACACAACCCTACTTCATTGAGCGCCGTTGCTGATGAAGCAAGTGTGTAGGAGCCGGACAATACTAAATACTCATCCTACTTGGTTGACATGATGTGTACAAAAATACATTTGAGAGAGTTAGTTCTGAAAATGTATTGCGAGAGATCGGCTGGTACCTGGTGCTGGGAATTTGGTTTCATCAGTACCCGCTAAGCTGCGGTGGACGACGGAGGTCCTTCGTAGCTTAGTAGGGAAAGCACCTGTCATGCGAACTGGGGTCGTGTGATCAAACCCCACCGAAGGGGCGGTTACCCTCCAATACCTTTTCCGAACTAAATCTATCACATGTTGTACATATGCATAATCAAGTTTCAGACATCAAAAATATTGTTTTTTTGAGGTACACCTTAATACAATTAAGTAAAATTGCTCTAAATCAGTCAACTTAAGAGCTACAGAAAAAGTTTTTTCAGCAAAATTGATTGGAATAAGCTATATTTTCTAATTTTTTTTATATGATGGGCAACCTATTTTTTTTTTGAGAACCATAATGATGGTCTTTCTATTTCGAAAAAATTTGTAGAACAACAGTTATTTCTAAAAAATATAGTTTTGGCGTAAAATGCATCTTTCAGCGTAAATCTGTATCCTGGACCATAGTGACTGTGTCAAAAAAAATTGTCCGAACAGAGATGGTTTGGATTAAAAAATAAATAAAACATATTTCCAAGGCAGCATACTGGGGCCCATATTGTATAATATTTTTACTTCTGACTTACCTGATTTACCACCAGGGTGTCAACAATCTTTGTTTGCAGATGACATGGGCCTTTCAGCCAAAGGGCGAAGCCTTCGTGTCATTTGTAGTAGATTGCAAAAAAGTTTGGATATTTTGTCCATTTCTTCTTCTTCTTGTTGGCATTACATCCCCACACTGGGACAGAGCCGCCTCGCAGCTTAGTGTTCATTAAGCACTTCCACAGTTATTAACTGCGAGGTTTCTAAACCAGGTTACCATTTTTGCATTCGTATATCATGAGGCTAACATGATGATACTTTTATGCCCAGGGAAGTCGAGACAATTTCCTATCCGAAAATTGCCTAGACCGGCACCGGGAATCGAACCCAGCCACCCTCAGCATGGTCTTGCTTTGTAGTCGCGCGTCTTACCACACGGCTAAGGAGGGCCCCCATTTTGTCCACTTACTTGTGAAAATGGAAAATTTCCCCGAATGCTTCCAAAACTCAGCTTATAATTTTTCCACATAAGCCGAGAGCTTCTTATTTGAAACCTTCTAGCAGACATATTGTGACTATGAATGGGGTTCTAATTAAAATATTTAGGTCTTCTGCTGGAACAAAAATTAACTTTTAACAATCACATTGAAAACCTTCAAGCCAAATGTAACAAATATATTAAGTGTCTATATCCACTTATAAACAGAAAATCAAAACTTTGTCTTTAGAACAAACTATTGATTTACAAACAAATTTTAAGACCTGCCATGTTGTATGCTGTTCCAATGTGGACTAGTTGCTGCAGTTGAAGGCACTTCAGAGGATTCAAAATAAAATTTTGAAAATGATTCTGAAGTTGCCTCCGTGATATAGTACCAAAGAACTTCATAGAATTCATACACGGTGTGTTTGTCCGAAGAGGCTTATTTTCTAAAAATCAGTATCTCTAAAACACTCACTACACGAAAGTATAGGTTTTCCTCTTTCACGTAGGTGTATTCTTAAAATGTTCTATCGGGGGTCGTTTTTCCATATATTTTTGGATGGGTTAAATCGGCTATTATTTGAGATTTCTATGGAGTTTGCACCAAAAATAGTGAAAAAAAAAATTGTTCTAGATCCCCCGATAGAATATTTTAGTTAACCCACTATATGAAAGAGGAGAGCATATACGTTCACATGGTGGGTGTTTCAGAGATACTGATTTTTGAAAAATAATGTTTCCCCATAGACACACCGTGCATAATATTGAGACATTGCAACAAATGTACAACAAAATAATTCCCAATTTTAGACAAAAATAGTTGCAATCTTCTATTGCAACAATTAACTCCTTATACCCTTAGTATAAAATAGTTTAGGGACCCTCCTTAGCCGTGCGGTAAGACGCGCGGCTACAAAGCAATACCATGCTGAGGGTGGCTGGGTTCGATTCCAGGTGCCGGTCTAGGCAATTTTCGGATTGGAAATTGTCTCGACTTCCCTGGGCATAAAAGTATCATCGTGCCAGCCTCATGATATACGAATGCAAAAATGGTAACTTGGCTTAGAAACCTCGCAGTTAATAACTGTGGAAGTGCTTAATGAACACTAAGCTGCGAGGCGGTGATGTCCCAGTGGGGGATGTAATGCCAATAAGAAGAAGAAGAAGAAGAAGATTAGTTTAAGTTGAAAACATTGTTATTCCTACATGGTTCAATTCAACCAGAGGAAATATCCTAACTGCCAGAGGCAATTGAAATGTATAAACAATAACTAAAAATGTAATATAGGATGATAGTGTTAAAAAAACACGGAACACCTAGTCTAAGGGATGAATGCATGTATTAGATAATTAGCAAATAAAATTAGTTAAAAATAAAAAAAATACTGTTTAATAACAAGGAATGAAAAAAAAACAATTCAAGTTAATGATTTGAAATTATGTCCAGTGACGCATTCAGGGGTCTTACTTATTGCACCAGTAGTAAAAAATAACATTGAATGCTACAAGTCATGCTATCACTGAAATGTCACAAAATTATACCAGGAATACAAAAACTACGTCAGACGACTACTCAAACTACAAAAATTACAACAGGAATACCCACACAACCATATTCAATATCCAGTGCCGTATTCAGGGGTCATAATTGCGGTTCTAGGACAAAAACTAAAATTTAATGAGAAAGGTCTTGCGACTAATCAAACTTAACAAAATAACATCAGAAATGCGAAAACAAAAATGTCAAATTTAAAAGGATCATCTGGAATTATGTCCGTGACATGATACAGACGTAAGAGCTGACGGGTCTGAAATTTGTGTCCACTCATGCTTCAAACTGGATAGAGGGATAACATCAATGGATCAGAACCGACGGATTACTAAAAGACTGAAGTCTTATTGGTGTTATTATTAGTGAGATTATTGTTGTTATAGCCCCTACTCTTCTCATTCGACCACCTGAATCCGGTCCTGGTTGAAATTTCAGAAGATCAATTTCCATTTTAATAGACTTTCTTCCTTTGACTTCCTGATGTGTTTTCATGAAGTTTAAGCAGCTGTATGCCCAGATTCATTGTATTTGGTGTTATGGCCCCTGATCTGCCCATTCTGAGCCCTGATCGAAATTTCAGAAGTTCAATTTCAATATCAAATAGTATTCTTTGAGCTTTGTTTGTGTTTTCATGAAGTTTGAGCAGTCGCATGGCCAATTGCATTGTAATTGGTATTATGGCCCCACTTTGTCCTAATTTGTACTATTTTCCCTGGTAGGAATTCCAGAAAGTCTATTTCAAGTTTAAAACGCATTCTTTGAGTTCCTGATGTGTTTTCATGGAGATTTAGCAGTCGCATGGCCAGATTCGTTGTTATGGACCAGACTCTGCCCATTTTGATCCCTAAATCCGGCCCTGGTAAGAATTTCTGAAGGTCAATTTAAATTTAAAATGGAATTTATAAGAACTCCTGATTTGTAAAGTGTATGCAGCCGCATGTCCATTCCCGCATGCATACTTAATTGTAATTGATTTTGTGGTCCATAATCTACCATTGTGACCCCTGGATCCGCCCCTGAATTCAGTAAATCCAGTCAAATTGAAATGGTGGAAGCATGGGAGCGACTAGAAATTTTTACAAATATAATTTAAAGATGGTTTGATGGTTGAATTGATAAATTTAGAGCTTGAGTTGATGTTCGAATAACTGGAATAAAGACCACACGCAAACTTAGGGAGGTCCCGTAGCGTAGTTGGCTACACGTTCGCCTTACAAGCGAATGGTCATGGGTTCGATTCCCAGCCCCTCCACCAAACCCTCGTCAGTCGCCGGATGCGCAGCCCATGCGGTAGCGTATTGGGGAACGCGTCTTACCGTCACGGTTGCCTGATGACGACTGACAACTTGTTCTTCTCGGAGGCATTCCTCCAACGGACCCGGCTTAAAGGCAACTGAACAATGCAACGAACATTGGATGCACGACATGGACAAACGGACACAATGTACTCACGATGAGATGGACTGGCAACGACAACAATAATGGTAATGGAAATCTAAAAATAGATTCTGTATGGATTCTGTTCAGCAGAATACCACAGTAGATCTCGGCACAGTAGCGGTTAAGTAACACAGAGTGCCTAACAAATAAAGAAAGGAATAAAAAAAACCACACGCAATTCTTTTTAGCACTTATTCGGATCTGAACAAGAATTTTAATATGCAAATGCATCGCGGTAAAAATATAGCTATTCCCATTGAGCACAAACGAAACCGCGAAGAATTCCGAAGATCAGGTGTTGAATGCGAGCCATTTGAAAAACATCGATTGGTTCTGGGTCTTTGAAGGTTAAATTCTGAAGAAGTTTTTGAGTTTTTGACAGCCTGTGGTCAATGAAATAGTGCTACTTTCTTCAGTCGAAAATACGATGGTGTTATCTGCATTTCAAAATTCAGTCTTCGAGAAATTGTGAAACGTTTTCAAATTCGTATTTTGTCATATAAATTTTGTCTGTATTTATTGTTATGTAGTAGTTATACAACAAATTATGAAAAAAAAAAAACAGGATAATCCACCTAGTTATGAGGGTGCCTTTCTCGTGTATTTTGAAGTGTTACGAGAAATATAAGAGTGGTCAAAATTGCATGTCGGGGAGATAGATTCAATTATTTCCATCATTTATTTCCATTCATATGGATGCATTGCAGCAGCATGTGGAAAAGACACCCTCTCTGATTTATTGATATGATGTACTTTAGGGTTTACTTTATCAAATGATGGAAAAAAAAAACATGATTTAGGGTTTCGCCATCCAGAGATATTGCCATTTTAGGAAACGCTAATTTTCTAACTAAAATACAAATAACTTTTGACCTGCGCAAGATATTGGCAAGCTACTATTACAAAAAGTTGCGTCTTGAAGAACTCTAAAAGTCGTCTAGAGACGACTTCACATAGAAATTTTAAAAGAGAAAGTATGAACGGAAAAACAGTTTTTTGTGAAACCACCATTGGCGTAACTAGTCCCAATGCCTAGGGGGGCTAAAGCCCCTTCAACTATTTTCTCTATTTTGAGTTTCTTTTAAAAAGCTCTTGAACATTTCACTCCTTCATTAGATTATTTTAGTGGTAGTGTGATAAATACGGTCCAACCAACTAAGGCAATTGCGTATCAATCACACTCATTCATATTATTTTTTCTCGAGCACGTGCTTTCTGTTGTAGCCCACAGTATCGAAGTGGGACAACAGTCACTTTTTCTGCAGAGTTCTGGAAAACGTGACTGGTGTTCCCGAATCCATGAATAAAATCACGGTGTATTTTTGTTGGTTCACGAATTCGGGAACGTTTTTTTGCGTGTATGTGTAGCAGCGCTCGGCTTTGTTCTGCACACTTAAAAAACAATACTCGCTTAACTTTTCAAAAGGACCTAAGTAACATTTTTTTCATGATTTAATTTGGATACAGCAATCAATACCTTTCATGTTGTTGTGTTGATTGCGCTATTCAAATTAATTCATGAAAAAAATGTTACTTAGGTCCTTTTGAAAAATTAAGCGAGAATATATGACGTATCGCCGACAATATATGATGTGAATGTTTCAGGGATTCGGAGGGGAATGTTCCAGAAAATCCGATGGAAATGTTTCAGGGATGTTACAATGAGAATCTTCTAGAGATTCAGAATGAAATCTTCCAGGAATTACGAAGGGAATATTCCAGGAGTTTCAATAGGAATGTTTCAGAGATTCCGTCGGAAATGCACCAGGAATTCCAATGTGAATGTTCCAGGGATGTAGAAGCAAATCGTCGATGGATTCCGAAGCAAATCGTCGAGAGACTCCGAACTAATTATCCAGGGATTCCAAAAAGAATCCTCTAACGATTCTGAAGAGAATCCTTCAGAGATGTTGAAGCAAATCGTTGAGGGATTCCGAAGCAAATCATCAAAGGATTTCGAAGCAAATCGTCGAATGATTCCGAAGTAATCGGTAAAGTAATATATAATTTAAAGTCAAGCTCCCCAAAAAACGCATATTTTTGACGCCTCCAAGTATTTTCAAAATTTAAAACAAAAAATCAAAAAAGTGCTGTTTTTCAAGATTAACCTAACATTTGCTCGATTTTGAACGAATATCAAGTGATTTTTTTAGGTCGGTTCACACGTGCAGCACTTTTTCGGCTTTTGCTTTCGATTTTTAAATAGTTAGAGGCTAAATAAATATGAGTTCTTTTGAAAAATTCACCTTAAATAGGCCAAAGAACCGATCGAGACAATAAAACGAGATGCAAATTTTGGCGGAAAAGGTCAATTCGTCAAGAGTGTCCGAACTAAATCTTCGAAGAATTCCGAAGCAAACCGTGGATGTACTTCGAAGCGAATTCCGAAGCAATTTGTTGAGGGATTCCAAAGCAAATCATTGAGAAATTCAGAGGCAAAACTTCGAGAGACTCCGAAGCAAATCATCAAAGGATTTTGAAGCAAATCTTCGAATGATTCCGAAGCAAATCATTGAGGAATTAAATTAAATCTTCAAGAGATACCGAAGCATTTCGCCGAAGTATTCTGAAACAAATTGTCAAGGAATTTCGAAGCAAATCTCTGAACGATTCCGAAACAAATCTTCGAACGACTCCGGAGGAATTTCGAAGCAAATCAACGAAAGATTCTGAAGCAAATCCTCCATGGATTATGAAGGGTATCCCCCACAGATCCCCAAGGGAATCCAGTGTATACTGAAAGGAATCCGGTGTGAATTCCTATGGATTCCTGTTGAAATATTTCCTATTCCTTCAATTGAATTTGTTGATTTGATTTTTCCATTTTAAGAAAATGAAGACCACCCTAATTTTCTACAACACCCGAATAATGTCCTTACTATTAGGAACAACTTTGTGGAACAAAGTTTCATTCTAATTCTACTATTTGTGACTCAAAATAGCTATTTCCACCTAATTTAGCTCTGTGGACCATTGTGGAATGTAGCAAGCTGCTTGATTTTGATGTCTGTACTTACTTTGCACTCACGGGACTAGTTAGTTTCCTATTTTTTAAAACAATTATCAATGAAAAATAATTCATATTTAATGCTAATGATAGCCTTCTACTATGTGCCAATTTGATAAGCATACGTTGTACATAAGCACATTTAAATAATTCAAGAAATCTGCCAATGAACGTTTTTGCGTAGCAAATCACTGAAATCAAAATTCTTGGTTCCATCCAATATGAATTTGTAAATTAAACAACCAGTACAAAGTACAACGCCATTTCACCTCAGTTTGATGAGGACATAGTCTATCTATGATAGATAGACACTTCACATTCGTACCGCAAATCATTAACCCCACCATTCGATGGGACATCACGACCGAGTTCACACACCAACGATGCCTTCGATATAGGGCAACTGGCCTATGTTTTTTCAACAACCATTCCTATTGCACAAGTATAGGAAGATGTGTATGTGTATTCAATCGATTTGTTCTACAAACACACAATTTGTCATAATTATGAACCGTCAACGTATTCACCGGTCCTGAACCTGTCGGAATGGCGGTAGTGGGCTGGCGTGGTCGCAGACGTGATCGATAATACGGTGCTGAAAGGATTCTGAATTTTCATACTGCCAGTTTGGTTGGATCAAATACAACCACTAATTGCATACGATTCAAATATTCCAATTGTTGATTCCGCTCTCACTTGCAATATCTTATTTGAGATGGATCAACTCATTAATTTATATGTCAGTTAATTTCCACTGTCATGATTTACAATTTGGGATATGAGTGAAAGTATGAAGTACACTAAGACTCTAAACTCGTTCATGACAAAAGTGCTGCTTGGGTTATGTTCTAAGACAAGTGTACTATTTGCATTTACGGTAATTCATGTATTTGACATACTTTTTTTTCGATTGCAACACAGTGTCTTTGCCGTCAGTGACCGAGTGCGATCCTTTTTTTCCAGTTCACCACGTGCGAATGGCGAGAGACCGACGAGAGCGACACACAAATGTGATGTGAAAGGTCCATAATCCTGACACGTTTTCGTGCGTGGATGCGTATTAATTTGATTTATTGAACCTACTCCCTGCGGGGATGCTGTCGAATCGAAAATGAAACCACTTCTGCTGTTGTGAACCCGGGCGATTGTCGAACGAAATGATGCTGAATATCGATTTGGGAAAAAAGGGATGGCAGCCTCTGAAAGCGGCGATGACTGCAACAATTGACCATTTAAGCTTCATTTGCGTTTTCGAGAACTGATACCAGATGTGGACGGGTGGATTATCGGCGGTTACTGAATAATAAATTCGAATTGAAAAATGGGTTTCATTTCTTTCATCTCTATACCTATTATGCGTGTTCAACTGGACCATTGCTGCCCCGTGTCTAAGTGTTTTGCGTATGATGCATTTTATAAAAGCCTTGAAAGCCAATTTTTTTTGTTCCATTTAATTAAATTTGTACATGATATTATGGCTGTGAGAGCCTGTTATAAAATGCCCATAATGAGATTGACTTTGACTTACCATGTAATCAATCCGAACCTTCCACCAAAATTTATTTGCAATCACGTATCTCACCACTGAGCTCAGGAAGACTCCTGTCAGTGGTAATTGAGTGTGAGATAAGCCTCTTATATCAATGTGGCATGCTGGATAACTGCCAGAATGGAAATGATAGATTGCGTGTTATTCGGAGTAAATCAGCGAGAACTAATGAAATTAAGTGCAACAATGTGTCTATTTGATGTCTGAATTCAACGAAATGATAAATACGTATTTGATTAAACTTACAAATGAGTATTTATGATGATTACAACTTTCGTTTGAAAATTAATCACTAGCTCAAACAACACAAGCTAACAGTCGATCGGTCACAAATAAACTGGAGATGATCACACCCAACGAGTGCGAGATAAACTTACTGGAGACTTTCCATCATGCTACTGGCGACTATCGACCGAGATTCAGCAGGTTTTTTTTCGCATATCAACTAGTTAGAAGCATACGTAGTGCATTACGTAAGCTATGTTAGCCGCATCTCAACTGCAAGGTCCCAATGTGGTTATTGCCATACGGGGCTGTTGAGTTAACACGATTGCCACCCTCACTGGAGCGAATTGATTAAAATTGGAATCAAACGCAATTCGGAGAGCTGTACGATGCAAGCTGATTGCCAATTAATTCATATAGGTACAAGTTAGGAAGCTCCTGAATTGTACGACACGGGTCAATATTATGTTACTTTTCGAACATTGTTGTTTATAAATATTTAGTTTATTAGCATACATGTTAATCACATGCAGCAAAAGGAACAAGTTAGATTAAAAGTTAGAAACAGCATAAACAAGAGCAATATTGATCGAAAATAGATTTAAGCATTATCAATGTATAATCATGGGTCTCCAGTTAGTCTTGGAAGTAGAAGCGCAAACAAACATTAAAAAACTATCAAACATCAATCACTAATTATTATTCAAGGAATTTGACATTTAATTATTATTTTTTATTATTAATTATGAAACATGTGTGTTTAATCATTAATCAACGATCATAAACAATATAATTATCCAGTAATATATCGGTTTTATTTCCCCTTAGAATTTTGGGGTGAAAAAATATAGACCTGTGCGCCGATTAAAAATTTATCGGCGACGGCGGCGTGACGCCGTTTGTAATCGGCGACGTGGGCCGACATGAGCTTATTTCATGTATTGAAATTTCTCCGAAATTCTTCCACAAATTCCTCTGTAAATTGAACCAGAAAGTGCACTGAAAGCTCCGTAAGTTCCTCCCGGAATTCCTTCGGAAGTTCCTCCCAGAATTCCTCCGGAAGTTCCTCCCGGAATTCCTCCGGAAGTTCCTCCCGGAATTCCTCCGGAAGTTCCTCCCGGAATTCCTCCGGAAGTTCCTCCCGGAATTCCTCCGGAAGATCCTCCCGGAATTCCTCCGGAAGATCCTCCCGGAATTCCTCCGGAAGTTCCTCCCGGAATTCCTCCGGAAGTTCCTCCCGGAATTCCTCCGGAAGTTCCTCCCGGAATTCCTCCGGAAGTTCCTCCCGGAATTCCTCCGGAAGTTCCTCCCGGAATTCCTCCGGAAGTTCCTCCGGAATTCCTCCGGAAGTTCCTCCGGAATTCCTCCGGAAGTTCCTCCCGGAATTCCTCCGGAAGTTCCTCCCGGAATTCCTCCGGAAGTTCCTCCCGGAATTCCTCCGGAAGTTCCTCCCGGAATTCCTCCGGAAGTTCCTCCCGGAATTCCTCCGGAAGTTCCTCCCGGAATTCCTCCGGAAGTTCCTCCCGGAATTCCTCCGGAAGTTCCTCCCGGAATTCCTCCGGAAGTTCCTCCCGGAATTCCTCCGGAAGTTCCTCCCGGAATTCCTCCGGAAGTTCTTCCCGGAATTCCTTCGGAAGTTCCTCCCGGAATTCCTCCGGAAGTTCCTCCCGGAATTCCTCCGGAAGTTCCTCCCGGAATTCCTCCGGAAGTTCCGGAAGAAGGGTTCCTCCAGGATTTCCTCCTCGAGTTCCTCCAGGAACTCTTACACGAGTTTCTTCAAGAATTCCTCAGCGAGTCCCTTCAGGAATTTCTTCGCAAGTTCCTCCAGGAATTCCATCGTAAGTTTCTTCCAGGAATTTCTCCGGAAGTAAGTCCAAGAATTTCTTCGGAGGTTCGTCTCTGCATTGGATGTGTTCATTGGATATTTCACATGAACAGACAATTTGATGACAATTATGATAGGCCGTGATGGCCGTCGGTGGTGGCTCCTGCAGTGGTAGTGGTGGCCGTGGTAGCGTCTGTAATAATTGGAAAGTAAAATTCCATTGCAAGATTGTGCTTAATATTTGGAAAGGCGAATCCTTGTGTATAATTTTGTGTCGCATCTACCTTCCGACTGCTGCCACAGTGGTTAGAAGCGACGCCATCCAGTTTTCCACAGTCACCATGAAATTGTGCTTTGTAATGTGGTGAAATTTTCAATCAACTAAACTTGCTTTTGTATATAATAGTGCACTAAGACAAATCTGAAATGAAAAGTGAAATATTCTCGCCGGACAGTCAGTCATTGGTTGCAATTGGTAGTAGTTGTAAATGCTAAAGAAGCGTAAATCGGCTCTTCTCAGAACCCCCATACGAGACGGAAGAGTGGATTTGAGACGTTTATCGGCATTTTCTTTTAGGTGACAAACAATTTAATGGCAATGATTGCATTGTTATCGATCCCAACAGCATCAGCGATAGCCGTCGGCGGTGGTTGAATTCTTGCCGTGATATCTCGAATAAAATGACGCGCACGCGCAAGACACGGCGGTGTGCCAAAGATTGCCTACCTTTCAATCTGATGTTCGTGTTGGAGATGCATAAACGGGATTGGTTAGTTCTAAAATTTTTATCGGGCGTGAAAAAATTTAAATTGAGTGATCCTCGTTTGTCGGGTGAAGATCACTGCGTCCAGATTTTAGGACTATTGTGATATACCCTTTTACTGTGAAATACGCAAGTTATCTCAGTAACATGTTTGTCACTGAGATACCTTGGTATCGACTGAACTCAAGACCATCTATTATTGATGAATAGAGATCCTGAGTTACAGTATGTGACTCCCCCATTCTGGCGAGACTAGCTTTATGAAGCCAACCACGTCCTTGGGGGATAAGATCCATATGTCAGCAGGCCCTAAAAAGGGCTTGCTGAGAACTTTGAACCTACGTTGGGTGAGTGCACTGCAATAGCAGAGGATGTGTTCTGATGTTTCTCTCTCCTCGTCACAGAAGCGGCAATTTGAGGTTTGGATTGCTCCGATCTTTTGTAGATGGTATCTGCAGGGGCAGTGTCCAGTTATTAGACCGGTGTAGATGTTGAGATCCCTTTTGTTGAGACCTAATAGTTGTTGGGTTTTCTTGGGGTTAATCGTTACGAGCCTTTTGGATTGGCTCGTATGGGGAAGTGCATTCCAGTTGATGTGATTTGACTGACCATATATTTGTTCAGTTCCATTTTTACAGAGCAGTCTGAGATCCCGCAGAAGGGCTCAGGGCCAATGAACCTTTCATTAGATCCATTCCTGGCTAGCTCATCAGCAATCTCGTTTCCCTCTAGACCCGTATGTCCTGGGATCCAATATAGGTAGACTCGATTGCGTATGGATAAGTTTTTCAAAGCCAGAATGCATTCCCACACTAGCTTTGAGTTACAAGTGTAGTTATTAAGCGACTTAAGTGCCGCTTGGCTGTCAGAGAAAATACATATTTTGCAAATCTATACTTTCTCCTCAGGCATAATAACACGCATTCTAATATTGCATATATTTCCGCCTGAAATACTGTGGGCCACTGTCCTAAGTGGACAGAAATTTTTGTTGTAGGGCCATAGATTCCGGATCCTGTCAGATTATTCATTTTCGAACCATCTGTGAAGAAATTTATAGAGCCTGTTGGAACGCTGAGTCCACCTCCTTCCCACTCCTGGCGGGAAGGAATGAACACATCGTAAGGTAAGTCATAATTGACTACCGTTTCCATCCAGTCACTACAAATTCCTATTGCGGGATTTATGGCAAATTCATTTAATATGCTGAGGTGACCCGTAAGGTCTCCCGACAGCAGTGTTTTTGTTCTCTTTAACCTTAGAGCACTTTTTTCCGCTTCCAGCTTTATGTATTGATCTAACCGGGGCAGGTGAAGCATTGCGTCTAGGGCCAAAGTGGGTGTACTACGAACTGCACCAGTGATGGCTATGCAAGCGGTGCGTTGGATTTTGTTGAGCTTAGCCCTTGCAGCAGCCTCATTAGTTTTAGGCCACCAGACAAGGGAAGCGTAAGTTGTCCTGGGACGGACAATGGTTTTATATATCCACATGATCATACTTGGTTTTAGGCCCCATCTTTTACCAAGGGTTTTTGAACAAACCCAAAGTGTATTGAGACCTTTCTGCACAACTGATTGGAGATGAGAGTTCCAATTAAGCTTTGCGTCGAGTATAAATCGAGTAAAAATTGAGTGATGCTGCCGCCCCAACCTTGCTCCACCATCGTTGACTGCCGCCAAAGCTAACGCTAACAAAGCTGCCGCCAAATGACGCGCGCGCTCGAAACACGGGTCTTTTCAATGCGGTGGGTCAAAAGGACCGTAACTGATGTCCGTGTTGGGGATTCGTGAGCTGGATTGGTTGGTTCTTATTATTTTACTGGGTTTCTGAAGAATTAACCTTTCCAACAATTTAACGTTGATAATCAAAAGTTTCAATCAATTTTGCAAATTGGGGGAGGCTTTTCGAATTGTTTGAAATATAAATATCGAAAATTCATCAACAGATAAAGGTGTTTTAACGTTCAAAATCTTGTATGATGGTCCTCAATTTTGAAATTTTCATTTTACACCCTGTCTTCTCCTTAGACTTAGTTTACGTCAAAAGACACTATACGTTTAAATTACTTCCAGTGAATAAAATACGAACAAAGAAAAAAAGCTTTTTAAATTGAAATCTGATTTCCCTGCATAATTTTTTTTATTTCATGCTTTGAGTAGTAGATTCGATCGACAAAATATCCTTATTATAATACTATATCACTAATACGAAAAGTAAATCAATAACAGAAACTTTTTTGCTAAATACATCACAATGGGACTGATATGTGATCATTTTGTATGTCGATGATCAAAATGATCACATACCAGTCCCATACTTAGTATTTTCGTACATAACAGCAGAAGAACTGATAACTTCTCAAGTGGAAAATGAAATCATGCCGAGACTGCTGCAGCGCCAGGTTTCAAGCGACATTGCACCGTCTGTTACAACACTGCACAATGGCAAGCGTTTTCACTGAGAAACTAATCGGGGTACAAAAGCAGATGAGAAGAGGTTGCTTTCCCGATGATATCCTATCTATTTATGAACGAGTTGACAGAGCATCAATGGTATCTAGCTGTGTACGATGTATACTTTTGTTGTCGGACGATACCCGTCTTCGCAGCACTAAGTGAATCAATGAAAAGCTGGGAATAGTCAGACAATTGTTATGTGGCTTTCAGCCTCAGACATACAAGCACATTGACACACTTTATTTGGTCAATCCCATGCAAGCTTTATAGTAAATTCAACTAAAATAAGTGCATATTTATTAAGCTTTCGTAGTGCTTCATCTTAAGTATTTGTTATCATATCAAAACTATTCACAATCAAACAGAAACGCATCCATTCTGGCAACCAGTTTAAGCTCGCTGCCCCATGCGGTCATTTTCCACAGTCGTGCCTCCTCGTGACAGGCCCACTATGAAGATCGTAGCTGCATTTACCCAGTGAATGCCGCCTTTTGCGAAAAGAAGAAAAAAGTGGTTCGTAGGAATGGAATTGAAAAATTAGCATTGAAGTGGTGGTTGACCTTGAACGTGGAATCTACGCGCACACACTTGGTTGGACAACGTCGCTGTTTTGAGATCACGCGTCCCCATACGCCTGGATTGGTAAGAGTGTACAAAACGAGTCTTGTCATCTCGGCATTTCTACCATTGCATTGCATTGGACACTGAACAGTTTTTCAGTATTGTTGTTGCATCAATGAAATTGAATTTGCTTCTTTGGTCGATGTAAATTTTCGACTCTAGTGAAACCAACAATAATCATTTTTACAATTGTTATGAATTTTCAATAATTCATTATCATTTTAACCGACAAACGAAAAGGAAGAATTTATAAATTATCAAATTTGTTGCAATGTTGGATATTAGGTACATACTTTTAGATTCAAATGACAATTAAAAGTGGAACTAAGTCATAATAACCCTGACTTATGACAACAGA
The DNA here is from genome assembly GCF_024139115.2 of Armigeres subalbatus. Taxonomy (NCBI): domain Eukaryota; kingdom Metazoa; phylum Arthropoda; class Insecta; order Diptera; family Culicidae; genus Armigeres; species Armigeres subalbatus. Next base: position 113,943,079 of record NC_085141.1, on the reverse strand, counting down.
CTTTTAAAGTTCGTATGAAAGCTTACTGCATTATTAATTAGTGTCTATCACAACGATCTACATCGTGTTAATCCTCGCAGCTTTATTACGACGACAAAGGATCACTTTGATCATGACGCAAAAGCTGGAGATCGTCCAGTTGGACTAGTTTTCGTAGAGACAACAATAAAGCCAAAGCGGTGCGAACATGATTGCCGTTTCTTTGTCGTGCGAAACGAACCAGTTTAATCTTGGATCATCGTCTTCGAGCCAAATGGTCGCTACTCAGTCAAATGACCACCGTGCGTTCCGTTCTTGGGGAGATTGCATCGTGCACTTTTTTTTTTGTTTCTTTCCTCTTCTATCTGTCATATTTCAAATTAATGGCGCAGACTTTGCGCGCAAGATTGGAGCTCGTTGTCTTGAAGCAGATGATGTTGGGTAATAAATTGTTTCGCTTTCCGGAATTAAAAACACGTAGGTGGAATTAATCATTTGAGGAGAGATTTAATGGGAATTATAGAAACGTAATGTCAGTTATGCGATATAATGCATTAACGTCATAATTTGTATTTAATGACAGCTGTGAGTAACGTCGTTCAATATTGTTTTTGCACGATACTAATTTAAGGTAAAATAGGTGTGTACTTTTAAATTCATTACAAGTGAAACTCGATCAATTAAATTTATTTGTTAGTTCTTATTGACTTGTCATAAGACGAGTTTGTACAATTCTATTTAATTCCACCACTTGATTGTACCTTCAACAGATATACGTATTATGACCTCAACAGTAAGGCCGTCTCGTCTTCAGTGTCTCGTACTTGATCCCACTTGCCGAGTCATTTGAGCTTGAGCTTGATTGACTGCTCGTAGTTGCTACTCCATTATGACCAGATCAGCTGTTCTTGCACAGGGAACCAACAGATGTTTGCTTTGGACTAGCACACATCAAAACTCAAAATAATGTTCTTATTAAAATAGTTATCATTGAAAAAATGGTGCCAAATTTGAACAAACTTCTTAGATTTTGTTTTTTTTTCAGGAATAGAAATCCAATAATATAACTTTTATTTTCAGACGTTCCATTCGTGCTTATCTCCTAAACTTTGCAAAACTCATCTGGTACGGATTATGTATTTATGCAAAAAGCTAACACTCATGAAGTATGATACCAGACCAGACAAACGCAATTATCACCTGATTGTTGCCTTCCCAATTAGCCGTTAACCACGAAAAGAAGTTCCATCTGTTTGCTTGCTCCATGCAGCCATACAAGAGAGAAATCATGCTTCCGCATTTACACATGTCGGTACGATACTCCAATCAGTAGAAATATGCAGATACGCCTTCGCAGCATCCAAAAACAACAAGCCAAATTGTTTGCCATGAGCCGAATTAATCAACCACCCGAAATAAACATCGCATCGCACCACTCATTACAAACGCCGCAAAAATAATTTACTCCGGCTGATGAGTGTGTATTCAACGATACTGGAGGCGACTGTTTCGGCGGAAAACGACGAGCGGAAACCGCTTTTGATAAATTAAGATAAAACCATTTGCCTAGCACTTTCCACCTTCTGACTGTGAAAAATGATCAAATGTTTATCCGCCCACGCCCGGATTTGGCGGTTTTTGCTTCTTTCTGCTTGCCTTCTGCAGGATGAGGGAAGGTGTAGGTATTTGCATGCACCCATATGAGGTATTCGTAGACAGAGAAGGTGCCGAGCGAGCGGAGAACACTCAGAAGCTTGCCTTGTATTCAGTACGCTGCTGCCTGGCGTGAAAAAGGGCCAACGGCGAATGCAATGCGAAATACGATGATGGCAGTCAGCGAGTAAAAGTGGAAATTATTAGCAAAACGTACAAATTTGCTTTCATCTCTGTGAAAGGGAGTGACACGAATGCTCGGATAGATGGATAATCACGAAACGAAACGTACCAGAGCTAGATGTTTACAAGTTCATCGCAGAATGAGCAGCTAAATGAAAATGTAATCCTTTTCACACTTTGACGAAGTAAATCCGAGTGTAGGAGTGTTCGAGGTTTTTCCAAGTACACAGGATTTTGTTTTTACACGATTTTTTTTCGCTCGTATTTTTGATCGTGTGACTTCAATTTACCACCAAACTCTTCGCAACATGTTTCAAAAAATCCAAAATAAATCGAAGAAAAATCACATGATAATTAATATGCGTTAAACATTTAGGATGAGTGGAAAATTGAGATAATGTAAATCGCGTAAAAATAAAATCCAGTGTACTTATTTGACTCATCTTCTTACTTTTAGGCGAATGGCATTTATTTCGAGCTTCTGTTCAGGTGAGATATGGCGATTTTTTGTGCGTTGATGGTGGTCCATTTTTACGGAAGGCTGTCCACTCTAGCAAGTGTTACGATGAGTGATGCGGCACACATGTTTGACGCGCTATGGCCGTCGAATCAATTACACTAGTTGTCAGTATTTTTCACTCTTGTGTAATATTTGAAATATTACTCTGAACTTTAAATTGCTTTGAGTTCTTCGAAATTGGGATCTTCCTCAATCAAAATCCGTCCACCGTGGACTGTCAAATATGGGATAAGATAAATGATTTATAAATTTATTCTCTCAAGTCCCCTCTCACTTTATTGATATATCACGAAGTCAATGGATTCCTGTGCTATACGGATTTCGGTCCCCCATGGTATACATCAACTCGGAAACTCTCCACCAATTGGCCAGCTTCATTAAAACTTTTGACTATCAACGTTATACTATTGAAAATTTCAATTCTTTCTAAACCCAGTTTTTTTTTAACTAATTTTATTTGCTAATTATCTGATACCACGGCGTGTTTGGTAGAAGAATATTATCACAAAAAATGAGCATCGCAAAAACTTCAAGTACGTGAAAATGCTTCTTATCTTTCATTTCCCGGGTATTAAAAAAAAAACTACCGAGAGGTACCGAACAACTTTTTTTTTCTTTTCCAAATGGAACTTGCATTCTAACCAAATACCAGCAGCCAGTCACGAGACACTCCCAAGTTGATTCTTTCATTCATTTTTTAACCATTCTTCATAAATCAAAGGTAATAATTGAATTTCTTATTCTTTTGTTTTAAACCTAATTACAAACCGAAATTATTAAATTCAATACTGTATATCAGGGAAACAAATTATGGCACATCAAAAAAATCAAACAGTTGCAAAAATGCATTCCACATCTCGATATTTCCATGAGTCGATGATCCCTTCATTATCGACTCATGGAGGTTTGACTTTGTGTGAGCAGTTAGTGGAAGAGAAGAATGCAGCATGGGCGAGATTGCTGCAACACCGCACGAGGGCGAACGAGGCACGATATAAACAGGCGCGGAACAGACAAAACTCGATTTTCCGGAGGAAAAAGCGCCAGCAGGAAGATCGAGACCGTGAAGAAACGGAGCAACTGTACCGCGCTAATAACACACGAAAGTTCTATGAGAAGTTGAACCGTTCACGTAAGGGCCACGTGCCACAGCCTGATACAGGGGTTAGGCAAAATGATTGAGATAGGCAAAATTTGGCCCAAATTCAAATCCTTATAACTTTTTGAAAAATTGATGAAATTGGACAAAACCGGAAGCATTCGACGGCAAATTTAGTCAAGATTTAGGAACATGTGCGGTCACGAATACTGGCCACCGGACACCGGAGATGTTCCGGATTTTCGGAGGCCATGTCAAAAACACATTTTTTCTGCCGCTCGTATTTTTGTGTGGTTTGAAGTTACATCGATGAACATTATTTTCCTAAAAACTAGATCTTATTGAAAATTGAATGCGGGCTGTTGCGCTAAGATCCGTTGAAAAACATCCGAGATATGGCCATTTCAGTAAACCTGGTTCCGGATACTATGGTCAATTATGTGTCTCCTTCCAATCACGTAGATATTATCCGGTACCATATCAATATTGGTATCAAACTTCAAGATTTTTCATGGAGATGCTTCAGGAAGCATATGCAGGACGATTAGTTGCCCTGACCACTCTGTAGTAGGTTCCAGGTGCCCCGGGAGAAGTGGCCAATTTGAAAAACGTTCAGAACCCTATCAATATGGGTATCAAACTTCAAGATTTTTCATGGAGATGCTTCAGGAAGCATATTCAGGACGATCAGTTGCCCTGACCACTCTGTGGTAGGTTCCAGGTGCCCCGGGGGAAGTGGCCAATTTGAAAAACGTTCAGAACCCTATCAATATGGGTATCAAACTTCAAGATTTTTCATGAAGATGCCTCAGGAAGCATATTCAGGATGGTCAGTTCCTTTGACCACTCTGTAGTAGATTCCAGGTGCCCCGGGAGAAGTGGCCAATTTGAAAAACGTTCAGAACCCTATCAATATGGGTATCAAACTTCAAGATTTTTCATGGAGATGCTTCAGGAAGCATATTCAGGACGATCAGTTGCCCTGACCACTCTGTATTAGGTTCCAGGTGCCCCGGGGGAAGTGGCCAATTTGAAAAACGTTCAGAACCCTATCAATATGGGTACCAAACTTCAACATTTTTCAAGGTGATACCTTTAAATGCATATTAGAACCAGCAGCTGTCATGAGTACTCTGTAGTAGGTTCCAGGTGTCCTGGGAAAGTGGCCAATTTGCAAAATGTTCGAAACCATATCAAAATGAGCATCAAAGTTCAAGGTTTTTCATAGAGATGCTTTTGGACTCTCCTGTCGAATAGAGTTCGCCGCAGCACGAAGTTGATCATCTACAAAACGCTCATTAGACTGGTCTGACTCTATGGCCACGAAAGTTGAATGTTGCTGGCGAAGGACCAACGCGCCCTTGGAGTTTACGAATGAAAGGTGTTGCGGACCATCTATGGTGGGGTGCAGATGGAAGACAATGGAGGTGGTGGTGGAGGTCAATGAACCACGAGTTCTAACTGTTAGGAAAGCTGCCACATTGTACAATTTTGGCGGTTACGATGGGCCGGGCATGTAGCCAGAATGTCAGACGATAACCCGATTGAGATGATGCTTCGATAATAATCCGACCGGTACAAGAAGAAAAGGCGTGCTGCGGTCACGGTGGATCGACCAAGAGGAACGCGACCTGCGGATCTTTCGCAAAAATGAAAAACAGACGTCATATTCAGGATTTGTCATCATATCAACAAATACATTGTCTTCCAAAATAATTTGATAATCGGCAGGCTTCACTTTGCCCTTAAGTGCCATAATAGGACCATGGCCATGTCAAGATATAGCACCCCACACAATTGCTAAGTCATGCTTGCGGCCTGCTGCCATTGATGGCAGGCCATCTTACACTTGGTCGATCCCCCGTGACCGCATCGCGCCTCTTATTCTTGTACCGGTCGGATCATAATCGAGCACCATCTCAATCGGGTTGTCGTCTGACATTCTCGCTACATGCCCGGCCCACCGTAACCGCCAAAATTGTACCATGTGGTAGTTCTCCTAACAGTTTCAACTCGTGGTTCATTGGCCTCCACCACCACCTCCATTGGCTTCCATCTGCACCCCACCATAAATAGTCCGCAATACCTTCCATTCGGAAACTCCAAGGGCGCGTTGGTCCTTCGCCAGCAACATCCAACTTTCGTGGCCATAGAGGCAGACCAGTCTAATGAGCGTTTTGTAGATGGTCAACTCCGTGCTGCGGCGAACTCTATTCGACAGGAGAGTCCAAAAGCATCTCCATGAAAAACCTTGAACTTTGATGCTCATTTTGATATGGTTTAGAACATTTTGCAAATTGGCCACTTCCCCAGGACACCTGGAACCTACTACAGAGTGGTCATGACAGCTGCTGGTTCTAAAATGCATTTAAAGGTATCACCTTGAAAAATGTGAAGTTTGGTACCCATATTGATTGGGTTCTGAACGTTTTTCAAATTGGCCACTTCCCCCGGGGCACCTGGAACCCACTACAGAGTGGTCAGAGCATTTGATCATCCTGAATATGCTTCCTGAAGCATCTTCATGAAAAATCTTGAAGTTTGATACCCATATTGATAGGGTTCTGAATGTTTTTCAAATTGGCCACTTCCCCCGGGGCACCTTGAACCTACTACAGAGTGGTCAGGGCAACTGATCGTCCTGAATATGCTTCCTGAAGCATATCCATGAAAAATCTTGAAGTTTGATACCCATATTGATAGGGTTCTAAACGTTTTTCAAATTGGCCACTTCCCCCGGGGCACTTGATCAGCAGACAGAGTGATCAGGGCAATTGATCATCCTGAATATGCTTCCTGAAGCATCTTCATAAAAAATCTTGAAGTTTGATACCCATATTGATAGGGTTCTGAACGTTTTTCAAATTGGTCACTTCCCCCGGGGCAGCTGGAACTTACTACAGAGTGGTCAGGGAAACTGATCGTCCTGAATATGCTTCCTGAAGCATCTCCATGAAAAAACTTGAACTTTGATACTCATTTTGATATGGTTTCAAACATTTTGCAAATTGGCCACTTCCCCAGGACACCTGGAACCTACTACAGAGTGGTCATGGCAGCTGCTGGTTCTAAAATGCATTTAAAAGTATCCCCTCAAAAATCTTGAAGTTTGATACCCATATTGATAGGGTTCTGAACGTTTTTCAAATTGGCCACTTCCCCCGGGGCACCTGGAACCTACTACAGAGTGGTCAGAGGGACTGACAATCCTGAATATGCTTCCTGAAGCATCTTCATGAAAAATCTTGAAGTTTGATACCCATATTGATAGGGTTCTGAACGTTTTTCAAATTGGCCACTTCCCCCGGGGCACCTGGAACCTACTACAGAGTGGTCAGAGGAACTGACCATCCTGAATATGCTTCCTGAAGCATCTTCATGAAAAATCTTGAAGTTTGATACCCATATTGATAGGGTTCTGAGCGTTTTTCAAATTGGCCACTTCCCCCGGGGCACCTGGAACCTACTACAGAGTGGTCAGAGGAACTGACCATCCTGAATATGCTTCCTGAAGCATCTTCATGAAAAATCTTGAAGTTTGATACCCATATTGATAGGGTTCTAAACGTTTTTCAAATTGGCCACTTCCCCCGGGGCACCTGGAACCTACTACAGAGTGGTCAGAGGAACTTACCATCCTGAATATGCTTCCTGAAGCATCTTCATGAAAAATCTTGAATTTTGATACCCATATTGATAGGGTTCTGAACGTTTTTCAAATTGGCCACTTCCCCCGGGGCACCTGGAATCTACCACAGAGTGGTCAGGGCAACTGATCGTCCTGAATATGCTTTCGAAGCATCTCCATGAAAAATCTTGAAGTTTGATACCCATATTGATAGGGTTCTGAACGTTTTTCAAATTGGCCACTTCCCCCGGGGCACCTGGAACCTACTACAGAGTGGTCAGGGCAACTGATCGTCCTGAATATGCTTCCTGAAGCATCTCCATGAAAAATCTTGAAGTTTGATACCAATATTGATATGGTACCGGATAATATCTACGTGATTATCCGGAACCAGGTTTACTGAAATGGCCATATCTCGGATGTTTTTCAACGGATCTTAGCGCAACAGTCCGCATTCAATTTTCAATAAGATCTAGTTTCTAGGAAAATAATGTTTATCGATGTAACTTCAAACCACACAAAAATACGAGCGGCAGAAAAAATGTGTTTTTGACATGACCTCCGAAAATCCGGAACATCTCCGGTGTCCGGTGGCCAGTATTCGTGACCGCACATGTTCCTAAATCTTGATTAAATTTGCCGTCGAATGCTTCCGGTTTTGTCCAATTTCATCAATATTTCAAAAAGCACACACTAGCACACTCTAGTAATGTCTAGCAACATTTTTGTCAATATTCAATGACAGATCAAATAATGTTTTTGTTTTGTTTGAACTTGGCGCGGGAAATAGAAGCACCATGGGTGGGTAAAGTAGAAAGATGAGTCCTAATGAAAAAAAATTATCTTACGCCTGCATAATTAGTGCAAGTTGACTTATGACTTTGCAAGAAATGTGGGTAGACCAAGGGTAGCAAGAATTCAACCATTTAATTGGTGATTGATCGCATCAGCGCCACAAAAATCTATCAAAACAAATAACAGAGTGGTCATCAGCGATAGTTAACTGATAACGATGAGCGATTTATTGCGCGGAAAATAAAAAAAATCCTTAAAAACAAGTTCACCCATATAGGCAAGTGAGTTGGAGAGAAGAAGTGCTCAGATATGAACCAATACGAACAGAAATACCTGTGAAAAGTATGGGTATAATGGGCGAGTATCACGGGAGAAAATTCAAGTGAGCCATCAAATTATCAAAAACAGCTCGATTTCCGCTAAAATTATCGTTGGAAGAAGGATGACTTTCGGAATCAAGTCATGTTATCTGACGAAAGCAAGTACAGCATATTTGGATCAAATGGCCGATGTATGGTATGGCGGAAAAGGAATATTGAGATACAGCCGCAGAATCTCTTTTGAGCAGTAAAGCATGGTGGGGGCTCCGTCATGGTCTCTGAGGTGCTTGAGCGCAACCGGTGTGGGAAAATGTCACATTATTGATGGAATTATGTATCACAAAATGTTCATCCGCATTCTGAAAGAAAATGTGAACACCAGTGCTGAGAAATTGGGCTTACAGGGAACATACTTCTTACGGGGTGATAATTACCTCAAGCACACAGCCCAAAGTACTAAGCTGTAGCTACTCTAAAATACCCCAATCAACTCAAAACGCCTCCTCAGATCCCAGATATAAATCCAATTGAACTCCATTGGAAGATTCTGGACGACAAACTTTTCGTGAAATTCGTAAAAGTTATATTTCGAACAACAACGAATTGAAATTAGTGTTGAAAGATACATGGAAGAATATTCCGTCTCCCATTACGGCTAATTTGGTCAGTTCCATGCCACAAGAACTACAGCCCGTCATAGATACACAGGGGAATCCAACGAAATATTGAATTCCATTCTACAACTCCTGTTTTCGTTTCAAAAGCGCGCTAAACCTGACTAGACGAATACTTTTTGAGCCCGTTTTTGATGAATTGTTATGTTTTGTTACCTTTGTTTTTGTTATTGTTTTATTTTTCTGTTTGATTTTTAACAATAAAGATGAATTGATTAATTTACTACACAATGTAATGCATAGTTTTATTTTTTTGAGCTTACTAAATTCTATCTTTGACATTTTCTGGAAAACATACAGCTAGACGAATACTTTTTGGACTCACTGTATGCTTTTTCAGTAGAACAGCATTACCAACTTACTCGCAATTAATGGACAGTACTGATCATAGGCAACATCTTTGTTAAAGAAGGCCACATTTTGGCTAAACGTTGCAAACCTTGAAGTATTGACATCTATTGAAATCTGCAAATCTGGTGCGTGGTGCGTTCCAATTCATAGATTTGTAGATTTGTTATGCTTTCCGGATCTGACAGCGACGTTGGTAGTTCCTGAATATGTTACACCAGATCTATCGCCGAATGTGTTATCTTTGATAGCGATTCCGGCATAGACAGATGGAATCAACTTGTGCCTATCTGCTACAGCCCAATCGTGATCAGGAAGTCGAACTCGATATTCCATGTGCATCAACAGAGGTGATTGGCTCGTAGCGGCGGCAATACCTAGAGGAACTTGAGCTTTGGCATCGATGCTCAGCTTGGCCACTTCCGCTGGACCTAGTAGCGAAGCTAGCTTATCCAAGGCATTAATTGTTGCTGTGCAAAAATATCCATCTTCGTGCATGCGGTGCAGATCCTTTCCAGGCTTCATTAGCTTTACCGGAACCGCTTTCACATGGCGCTTACCATCCATGGTCCTTCTATTGCGTGGTTCATTTCGATTGCCGGACGTCCAACATCCTTCTTGAACCTTAGTTTGTTGGCCAATGCCGGATCAGTTTCGCAAGCGTGGTCTATCTATAGCTCGTTTCCTTTGGATACGCAAATCTCGTTGCCTTTGCTGGTCGGATTTCAATTTAGATAAACTCGCCTCAATTTTAGACTTTTTGTTCTTCAACAGTTTCAGTTCTCTTTCCTGGGCAACTGTTATAATTGAATTCCCTTTGCGCAATAACGGACAGTTAATTTCCGCATTTACGGCTTCCAATTCTTTTTTAACCCTTAAAGGCGCAAGGCGATTTTTTTTATAAATCGCCGAAAATATTTTTAACGTAAATAACTATTAAATTTATTCACAATAAACGTATTTTCGGTTTGTTGTTTTAAAACAACATTGCGCATTTAAGGGTTAAGTTCGTCTTGTTTTGGGCAAGCGTATTTACCACCTCTCCTTGGTAACTTCTGTAGCACATTTCGCTTCCGTCCGGTCTGATGAGCTGGGAGTCACAGTAATCTCGGAGTCTTCTGATGACGTGACCGTAGAAGCGTTTGAAGATTGTGCCGTACAAGGGTATGGGTTTGAAGAAATTCATCAGTGTTCCACTAGGCGCTTTGGACATGTGCTGGAGTAGACCTGTGCGCCGAAGTATTTGTGAACGGCGGCGGCGTAAGGCTATTCTTACACCGGCGGCGGCGTCGACGGCGTCGGCGGCGTTACGCCGTAAGCAATATCCGGCGGCGGCGGCGGCGGCGTGATTCGGCGTGTAGAATTTTGAGCTGAGAAAAAAAAAATCACATCAAGGCATTTCATGCTTTTTATGAATTTTAGGTTTCTTTGTACAATTGCTAGCCTCAGTCAGACTGATTGGGGAAGTATTCTAATAGCTATAGCTTGTATCTCCTCAGCAAAAGTTTACAATATTTCCTCAACTAGGATATTTCCGCATCACAGCACATGAGTTCATTGGAAAGTACTTCGGATATAAATCCAGAAATTCGTGTGGACATTCCTCAAGATAATTCTCAGAAAATTCGAGAAAGGAATTCTAAGAATTAATTTAAAATTTCCCTTATGAATTCCTTCAGAACTTTCACCAAGAATTCCCTTGAAAATTTATTAGGGTATTTCTTCGGAAATTCTTTCCGAAATTTCTTCAAAAGTTCCATCAGGAATTTCCTTCTACTTGAGGGATATCTTCGGAAATTCCTTTATGGAGTCTTTTGGGAATTTCTTCAGCAATTCATTCGAAACTATTTTTAGGGATTCCTTTGAAAATTCCTTTAAAAATTAGATACCCATGGAAAATCCTTCATGAAGTTCTATGAGAATACCTACGGACACTGTTTTAGGAATACATTCGAAAATCCATTTGGGAGAAAACCTTCAGAAATTTCTAATAGAAAATCTTCCTGTAATTCCTCAAAACATTTCTAGAAGATATTTTTGGTATTCTTTTGAAAGTTCCGTTCCAGACACAGTGACCAAATAGTCACTTTCAGTTGAAGTGACAAAATATTGAATATTTAATTATTTCTCAGACATAGAATTATTTCGACTCATCAAGTTTATAAGTCTCCGGTCGAAATCTCTGTTGTTATGGAAAATATAGCAACGTTATAAAGAATTTTAGAAACTAACTTTCTTTATAAAACTTGTAAAAATGCATTCCTCTTTAAAGTATATTCATAAAGGGAACTGTTCCGTTTTCCATTTCACTAAACATATATACATCTCATCGCGAAATAAACAAATACAGCACAATCTTCATTGTAACTTTTCACAAACATGTGTGCTCACTGTTTAAAAAATCTCAAGAATAAGAAATAAATTGAATCAAGGATGTTAACGATCATTCAGTAATTTGCGTTCGATCATTTAGTAGTTTGTCAATAACACATTCCAGAAACTGAATTTCAAATTATGTTGTATGGTGGACTTCTAGTGCGAAGATTTTTCTACAACTCTGCCCAATGGTTCGATGTTTGAATTCCACTAGTAACGGAGTTATAGCTATAGTTTCAGTAACTTAGACTAAATGATAACAAAATAGTTGAATTCTAATAACGAACCATTAGGCAAAGTTGCAGAAAAACCTTCGCACTAGAAGTCCACCATACAACATATTTTGAAATTCAGCTTCTGGAATGTGTTATTGACAAACTACTAAATGATCGAACGCAAATTACGTAATGATCGTTAACATCCTTGAATTGAATACATTTTTACTGCTTTGTTTTTCTTGGAATGAACATAGGAGCTATGGGATGAAGTCGAGGAGCAGTAAATCTACATTATGAGATCATGAATTTTATGAACATAAATGGACAACTTACTACACTGAGAAAAATGTTATAGTAGAAACTACCATTTTAGGGGTAATATTGAGAACAGTACCGACGTTTTTCAACCGAAGTGCCAATCGTCTTAAAAAAACTAAAATATGCTATATTTTACTACTCTATTTTTTTATTCAACCGCTTACATGGTTATTCTTACTGAAAATATAGTAAAAATGTGTGGTAAAATCAACTATTTTGTTTGAGTCTATGCTAAATAACAATTTTTGTGGTAAAATTGAAAATAATATTAGTCAGATTTACTACATTTATGATGAAATTAAGCGATTTGTCCCTTCGGTTGAAAAACGTCGGTACTGTTCTTAATTTTACCACAAAATTGTAATTTCTACTACAAAGTTTTTTTCAGTGTAGTAAGCATAATAAGAAAGTGTCCGACGAAACTTAAGGACATAGTTGGAAGAGCACCACGATGGCAGTCAATATGGCACCGGACCTTCCACGGGTCAACCCCATACCTCCCGCACTCCTCTTCCGCCAACATTCGAATGCATCGAACAGCATCGAACAAAAGTTTAATATTCAGATTACTAACCTGTTCACAGTATATTTATGTACTGCCCGTGATAATTAATATGTTTCTTCAAAAAGTCCTATGCATTTCGGCTCGAAATATAGCCTAAACCAGCAGTTTCGTGCCAATTTAACTGCCGTCCGCGGTTTTTTGGTTTTCACTGCACTCCACTTCTTCTCAAAGGGCATTGAAAAAATCATATTTTTACATACTTCTCCGCACATGAGCAGCCCGAAATGTTGATGGAATGCAAATGAAACATCACTTTATGAAATCAGTCACTTATTTGACGCGAAAACTTAATAAAAACTGCTATTTTTGTTCGAAAAAAAAACGACTAAAAACTGATCGCGGAGCGAATGTAAACACCGGTACCGATAGCAGCAAACTAATAAACAGGGTGGCTCAAAACTGATTTTGCTCCGCCGCGCTCAGTCGATTATGTTTCATATTTTGGGTGTCGTTCGCTGGTTTCGGTTGGTTTGAATAGGGGCTTACCGTGCTCAGGTGGTTTCAGGTTTGTATGGCAGTTGATATGGCGAGGTTGAATTTTACATTATTCTGATTGTGGCACTCCGTGATTGGGCGCTGCTGGTGAGGGGAAGACCATATGACTGGAGGAAATTCACGAGCTTTAACTCCTTAGACAATGCATATTAAATGGACGTTCCAATAGTTGGGAGTCGATTTTAATCGAGGTTGCAAATCTTTAGCATGATAATAAAGCCCCAAATACAATGTCGGCGGAACAGAAACGGAAACGGAAAATTTGACAGTTAGCCCATATATTTTCCGTCAAATTTGCCGTTTCCGTTCCGCTGACATTGTGTTTGTGTAATTCAACAAAATAACCAGATTTTTTTGTGATACATATCTATCTCACCAGGAGCAGATACTTCATACAAAAAGTGTGACATGGGGGTGAGCGGAGTATAAAATGCTATTTCAACGGATCTTCCCTAAAGTGCGTTCAGCGAAGTCTCTGGAATGTTGCTTTCAGCTATGTGGGTTCTCTTTTCGCGCGCGTTTGGAGGGGAGGCGCTGTAGCCAGTGTAATGAATGATTTAGTTACCCATAATAGTTTTCATACAAACTTAAATCGGCTTGTTCTTAATCAGTTTTTGTTCAAATCGGCTTTTGGAGGACACTCGGAGCATGGGACAGAATCAAGTGAGCGTGGGGGAGCTGGGTCGTTTTTTGAACCACCCTACTAATATTCTTTGTTTTTTCATAAATACGACACAAATACTACTACAGTATATGACAGTTTGTATTGTACCAATACTTTCAAAGCTTTGTTTTGGTACTCAACCCACCTTCACCTTAAGCAATTCCGATAAAATTAAACTACGCGCGCATGTTTCCTACAAGCTTTGCCAGACTAGTTTTTACTCGGGTTAAATTCCACATAAGTTTACAAAGTTTACGGGAAATACCAATCACATGCGTAAAAAACGACTCCATTGTACGAAACATGTTAATAATTGAGCGGGTTAGAAGCAAAAGGGTGTAAGTGACATTTCGGTCAACTTTTAGTTGACTATAGCAAAAAAATGCTTTGGTTTTAAAACTTTGCGTCAAAATATTGATATACTCTTTACGGAATTTGTAAAAAAATTAAAAATTCCCCGTACATTAGTTATTTTTAATTTTTGTTTTTATGAAAAAAATATTGAAAAACTTAACAGATTTTGTCACTCACACCCCTTTGAGTTTGACCCTCTATTAAGGGTTTGCCCTCTTATGATTTCAAAAAATATTAAGGAAACTCATGAGCTTCAATACTTCAAGCAAATTCAATGAATCCATGAAAAATACCCAGATTAATCCACCTAGCGGTGATGGTGCCTTTCTTGTTCGTTTCAAAGGTTTGGAAAAATCTAAAATAACACCAATATGTGGATTGGTCTTATTTTTCATATTTGTTTATATGCATAAAAAAAATCTCGCCAAACGCAATTTGTTGCAAACAAATCGGATGAGCATAAGAGCAAAAAATGGCATTTTATTTTGTAGTTTTAAAATTAGCATCTTCGCCATAATTTTTGACCCAATTGTACGATCTGGCCAAGTTTCTATAGGAAACAATGGGACAAGATTCTGCGTGGAGTGCAATCTGTTGCGAGCGACCTGAGAAGCACACATATTGCACATCAATCACCGTAAGTTATATATGACCGGTTTCAGTCACAATATGGTTACTGCAACCAGATTTGTTGAACTTGTGTTGCTTGGGGAATAGATGAAGTCTAAGTGCTAAAAAAGTGAACTAGACTTTTTTGAACTCTTTTTCACAATAAATAGTAATTTCACCATAACTTCTAAGCCCATAGTCCGATCTGGCCAATTTTCAATAAGAATCAAAGAGACATTCTGCAATTTAATGCGAGCAAATCGGTTGAGGAAAAGTGCCTGAAAAATGAGTGACATTTAATTAGCGATTTTTCCATAAAAATATGGTAAAATTTTCGATCCCATAGTCCGATATGGCCAATTTTCAATAGGAAACAATGGGACAGGATTCTACGTTGAATGCAACTTGTTGTGAGCAAATCAGTCAAGGATAAGTGCTCGAAAAATGAGTGACATTTTTTACGCGATTTTTTCGAACGAATTTGTATTTTGGCCATAACTTTCGATCCCATAGTCCGATCTGACGAACAGATGGAGAAAGCTGCATACACTGTGGTGCGGTTAGTGAAACCATACAACACAAATTTTTCTTGTGCCCCAGAGTCGACGGAGCGTGGAGAGAACTACAACGAAGGATGTTGGCTTTAACAAATAGACAAAGAATGTTTGACTGCAATGAACTTTTGAGACCATCCCTTGAATGGTTATCACAGACTAAGAAAATAGCACTGCTCAAAATGTTAGTTAATTATATTGTCTACATTGAAAATTGCAATGGTAGAATAGATATAGATGCATTAATTTTCACCCTAGAAGATTTGAAGTTTAAATCAATTATTGTAAATAATTTTAAATAAGCACATCGACCAATAAACGTACTATTATAAAAAAAAAATCCCATAGTCCGATCTGACCAATTTCAAATAGGAAACAATAGGACAGGATTCTGCGTCGAATGCAACTTGTTGCGAGCAAATCGGGTGATTGGTATACAGCCAGTCTTGGTATGATAGTCCCCACGCTATCAGCCAAGCCGTTCCTGGGTGGACGTTAGGCAAAATAACAGCGATTTCAATCAATATTGTTCACTGATGGCCCTCTGCACACTTTAATATATATAACGAAAAAAAAAATCATACTTGTCGCTCGCTTGCGATATCTTTCATTTCTGTTCTTCATTGCTTTCGATTGCTCCCTTCTACTTTGAGCTTAGTGCGTATGTACTCACAAAAAAAAAGCCAACGAAAAATTCAAATAAATTCAAATAAAATTGTTTATGTTATGCATTGTATCTTGGATGTAACTTTTACAATTTAAAAAGAAGTTTTAAGAAAAAAAAGAAAAAAAAGCAAGCAAGAACAAAACTTTTTTATACATTCCAAAAGCTAAAAACAACAATCTTTTCCCAGTCTAATAAAAACTGTAATATTTGCGTCAAAATTATTTTATTTTAGAATTAGTTACAGCCTAGATTCTTGCCAGAGATCAAAGATGATTCGCCTGTCGGCTTTACAGTGCATATGCTTTACAAAAAAACATCAAAAAGTGTTTGAACACGATCCATCTAAAAGTACATTGAAATAAAATAATATATCAGAATATGTACTGATCTTACCTTAATTTGCAGTCCGCAAAAAATGTTTTGATTTTTTTTACAATATAAAAACTGATTTCAGCATACTAAACGGCAAATAGTGGATTCCCAATGAAAAATTCAAAAAGTGAATGAATCATTCAAATGCTAATGTCAGATAAACTCCCTTTGATAAAAATATGTAAATATGTATACACGTTAAGAAAAATCTAAACGAATTTGAATATCATCATTCACTGAAGATATTTCGTGTAGACTAAAAAAGAAGTCGCATTATAAATGGATGTAACATAGGCCTTGACCCTCCCCTCCCCTGTCACAAAGTGTCACAAAAATCGCACCCCCTCCCCCCCCTTTAATCATGGACATAATTTTTGAACGATCCCTTACTGCTTCGCAATGGTTAAACTCACTGGCATGCAATCTCTCCCTGATCAATATACTTTTGTTTTGTTACATTTTTTTGGATTTAAATGTAAATAAGAAAAAAAAACCCAGATTAATCCACCTAACGGTGATGGTGCCTTTCTCGTTTTTTTTCGAGTGAGTCATTTCTACGCACTTTTGGTATAAAAAATAAATATTATATAGTATTTTGGCCATAATTTCTAAGCCCATAGTCCGATCCGGCCAATTTTCAATAGGAAACAATGGGGCAGGATTCTGGGTCGAATGCAACTTGTTGCGAGCAAATCGGCTGAGGGTAAGTGCCTACAGTGAGTGAGATTTTTTTTGTAAAAAAATGTATTTTGACCATAACTCCGAATCCCATAGTCCGATTACGCCAATTTTCAATACAAAACAATAAGACAAGATTCTGCGTCGTATGCAACTTAATGCGAGCAAATCCGTTAATATAAGTGCCTGAAAAATGAGTGAGAATTTTGTATGTGTTTCTCATGTAAAAAAAAAAATTTTGGCCGTAACTTCGAAATTCATAGTCCGTTCTGCCCAATTTTCAATACGAAATAATGGGACAAAATTCTACGTCGAATGAAACTTGTTGCGAGTAAACCAGCTTAGAGTAGATACCTGAAAAGAGAGTGAAAATTTTTATTTTGAAAAAATATATTTTGTCCATAACTCCGAAGCCCATAGTCCGATTGGGCCAATTTCCTATACGAAATAATGGGACTAGATTCCGCGTCGAATGCAACTTGTTGCGAGCAAATCAGTTAAGGATAAGTACCTGAAAAATGAGTGAGATTATTTTGCGCACACACATACACAAACACATACACACACACGCACGCACAGACATCACTTCAATGCGTCGAGCTGAGTCGATTGGTATATAACACTATGGGACTCCTATAAAAAGTTAGTTTTTGGAGCGAACATATAGCCTTTACGTATACTTTGTATACGAGAAAGGCAAAACGTAGAGATTTATCCAGATATATGAGAATTTACAAATTAATTGTTTGACCTCAAAAAACGATGGAATTCTGATATTCAATACAAAGGACTGAGGAAGGAAACCGACGCTTTTTATCACATTTCCAAGGATGATATTATCAAACCATTAAAAGCTACCTGTGAGCTGAGCGTGCCAAGACCATGCTGGAGGTGGGTAAGCTGTATCCCCGGTTCGGTGTAAGACATGTTTATGTTAGTTATTTTCTCGGCATTTCTATGTGGGTTGATTTTTTTTTGGTTTTGATAGTAAGGAACACATTTGTTTTATTGAGTTTCGACAAATATTAGTGACGCCTAATCATTGGTAAAGCTTTTTGAAATTACGGTTCTGAGCATTGCTCATCTAGATTCCTTCCTTCATATAGATGAATGAAAGTGAAGCTCATCGATCACTTCAAAGTCTACTGGTTGTACCAAGAATCATGAACATAAGTGTCGTTTAGAAGAAAATTCATTTGAAGTATGATTTTCGTTTATTGATTAATTATTCTGAGCCCTCCTTAGCTGTGCGGTAAGACGCGCGGCTACAAAGCAAGACCATGCTGAGGGTGGCTGGGTTCGATTCCCGGTGCCGGTCTAGACAATTTTCGGATTGGAAATTATCTCGACTTCCCTGGGCATAAAAGTATCATCGTGTTAGCCTCATAATATACGAATGCAAAAATGGTAACCTGGCTTAGAAACCTCGTAGTTAACAACTGTGGAAGTGCTTAATGAACACTAAGCTACGAGGCGGATCTGTCCCAGTGTGAGGATGTAATGCCAATAAGAAGAAGAAGAAGATTTTGAGCTTTTGGATAATTTTGCTTTGATAAGAATCATCCCTTTAGCACGATTTTCTGACGAAAAATCCAAACTTTTTAAATCTTTCACAAGACTACCCTGATTCTGATCGTCCAGATTTTCTGTTGGTGGTATTTGGCTTGACCTCGGGCTTCACCAAATAAATAATTGTTCATTTTCATTTCATTTATTTAGTCTACATCTAAACAGATAATACTGAATCAACAATTTGACGCCACAATACACGGTTCGAGGCCGCATCTCTCCATTCTCGAATACGCCCCACGCTCGTCAAGTCGTTTTGCACCTGGTCTGCCCATCTCGCTCGCTGCGCTCCACGCCGTCTCGTACCTGCCGGATCGGAAGTGAACGCCATCTTTGCAGGGTTGCTGTCCGGCATTCTTGCAACATGTCCTGCCCATCGTACCCTTCCGGCTTTAGCTACTTTCTGGATACTGGGTTCGCCGTAGAGTTGGGCGAGCTCGTGGTTCATTCTTCGCCGCCACACACCGTCTTCTTGCACACCGCCAAAGATGGTCCTAAGCACCTGCCTATCGAATACTCCGAGTGCTTGCAAGTCCTCCTCGAGCATTGTCCACTGCGGTCAAAGGTTGGTCGATTAACACAGTACAAGCAGGGGAATCGATCAACCAGGCTAGTTCGGAATGTTGCTGAAATTGTGAAACCCACAGAACTCCGTGATCTCACCGAGGCGAACATAACTGAGATCCTCGACACCCATGTACAGCGGTTGAGTGCTCTTGCTAAACGACTGCGACGTTATGGAGAATGTTCGAAGAGGAAGAAGCGAAATCGAATGTTCAACATCAACTAAAGGGAGTTCTACAACCACATCCGAAACGACAAAGCCGATTTTGGCGAGGGCCTTCCGGAGATTGGAGAAGTCACGCAGTTTTGGTTCAATCTATGGGAGAACCCCGTCATACAAACGGCGATGGGGTGTGGATGGCAGAAGAGGAGCAATATTGTGGTGGAATTGGAGACATGACCGCTATCAACGTGACCGCCCAAGACATACGTGAGGCTATCCGATATACCAGGAATTGAGCTGAACCAGGACCCGATTTTGTGCATAATTTCTAGTATAAAAAACTCACAACGGTACACGGGCGGATAGCAGAATGCTTCAACACGGTACTAGATAACCCCGGGCAGCTACCGGAATTCATCACTAGGGTTGTCACTTACCTTCTGCCGAAAGATCGTAACACTTTGAACCAAGCCAAGTACAGACCAATAACGTGCCTTTCGAGTCTGTACAGAGTGCTGTCATCAGTAGTAGCGAGGAGGGTGCAGAACCATTGCGACGTCAACAACCTGATGACCGAGGAACAAAAAGATTGTCAACGCAACACACGAGGCTGCAAGGATCAGGTCATCATTGATGCAGTCGTTGTTGGGCAGGCCACCCACAAGCAAAGAAACTTGAGCATGGCGTATATCGACTATAAAAAGGCATACGACTCAGTACCTCACTCGTACCTTCTTAAGGTACTGCAGTTGTATAAGATAGACGGTAACTTCATCAGGCTAATGCAGCACGCTATGGGGATGTGAAACACATCCCTACACATTACCGACGGAGAAAAGGTGTTACGGTCCAGGACTCTCAGCATCAGGAGGGGCATATTCCAAGGCGATACCTTTAGTCCTTTATGGTTTTGCCTTGCCATTAACCCTCTTAGCAGAGCACTCAACCAACACCACTATGGCTATCATTTGAAGAGTGGGGAAAGGAGTACAAACATTACCTACACCTTCTTTATGGACGACTTGAAGCTGTTTGCGGAATCTGTGGAGAAGCTGCATCAATTTCTGCGGTTTGTAACGGTATTCAGCAACGACATCCGGATGGAGTTTGGTATCGATAAATGTCGATCCATCCCGAGTAGCACACTTGTCACACATTGGTCACTGTGACTCACATGCAACCAAATCCAGTCACATTGGAGTTGCTGCAACCAAATCGATGTGAACTGTGTTGCTAGGGATACATCTACACCGGGGTCACCTGGTGGATGCCGACAGTTTCCGCGTCAACGAACAGGAGGAGATTCGAAACATGGTTGAAGGCGAAACGTACATGTTCCTAGGTTTCCTGCAACTGAAAGGAATTCGCCATACGACGATCAAGAAAGAGCTGCAGGAAAAGTTGTTGCATCGTGTCAACGGTATTTTGAAGAGCCTCTTATCGGCCGGCAACAAGGTGAAGGCGATAAACACGTTTGCTGTGCCCTTGTTGACGTACAGTTTCGGGGTGGTGAAGTGGACCAATACTGACTTGGAGGCGTTAGAACGAGCAGTACGAGTGGCGTTCACTAAGCATCGCATGCGCCATCCATAATCATCCATTGAGAGAGTCACCCTGCCACGTACAGTAGGAGGAAGAGGTGTCACCAATATACAAACACTATGTGCTTCCCAGATCCAGCAGTTGCGAAGTACTTCGTGGAAAGCCAGAACCGCCACGAAATCTATCGCGCTGTGTGTGAAGCTGACCACGGATTCAGTGCCCTGCATCTGGCGCAGGAGGACTATCAGCTGAATTGCGACATCAAATCTGTCGATGAGATGATCGCATCGTGGAAGCAGAAGGAGTTGCATGGGACGCATCCCCATCAACTGGAGCTGGAATATATCGACAAAGCGGCGTCGAATACGTGGCTGGTGCGGGGTGAACTCTTCTCGGAAACAGAAGGATTCATGGTAGCCATCCAGAACCGGGTAATTGCGACGAAGAACTATCGGCACTATATATTGCACGAAAACGTGGAGGACCGCTGCAGGAAGTGCAATTCAGTAGGAGAGACGATCCGACATATCGTGTCCGGGTGTTCAGCCTTAGCTGATTCAGCATATCTCGGTCGTCATAACGAATTAGCCAAGATTCAGAGCATGAAATATTCACTTTCATGAAGCATATTCGTTCCGACTTTTGACATTCGTGTTTTGATTATTCAAAACATAGAATGACTTACTCAGTTTACTTCTTTATAGATTCATTCAATTGATTATCACTGAATATGGTAACTACGCGCGAAAAAAACATAATTAGCTTTGATTATACTGAGATTTGCCGCTAAAAATGCCCCTCAATTGAACGTCAGGATTAGATCTATGCGTGTATTTATTTAAATCATCAAACATGTGTTCAGTTTTACTATAATTTGATAATTTGTGAAACTCAAATAAATACTCACTGACCCATATTCATTCCGAAAATTGATTGTGCAGAGCCGAATATGAATATGTTCAGAAGTGAAGTGACAAAGAAGGCCGACGGGCTTCATAAAAAATATTCGAATATTTAACGCTCTGGGCCCAAGATTGTGCACCAACAGCTTGCTTGCTAGCACAACTTGGTTAACCAGTTTGTCGCCTACTACAAATAAGTGCCTGTCCCGGTTTTGGAAAATAGTTTCGTGAAGCTGTACTGGGATCGCGAGATCATAACGGATGTCCTCATTTGTGCCAATCGGCCCGATATTGTGGTCTACGACAAAAGGATAAAGCGGGTAACCCTCAATCCTCATCGACATTGCTGTACCGCTAGACCATAATGTCCAAACAACATTCCCCACCAAGATAACGAAGTACCACGACTTGGCGGAGGAGTTGAAGCAGATGTGGCTTTTAAGTCAACCGGCGAATGAGATCCACAGAGCCTAATCCCTTTTGGCGGGCAGATTGCCCGGGGTAGGTGAAAGCACGCTTGCTGAGGAAGTGCCAAAACTATATAAAATCAATCATATATAACTAACAGATGTACTGAAAACATTTTTTTATAGCCATAAATATTAATTACATAATATCTCAAATCCTATCTCATAGAGACAACCTAGTGTGAGATGTTTTTTCACAGTTGTGTTCTAGAAAAGTACTTTGTTTTATTTGGCCCAATGTCACCCCCTCTTAAGGGTGAGAATGGGCCAATTTTGAACTATGCATAATTTTGAAGATTTGCTTCAATCAGTATTTTTTCTCCCCACAGTGGTAAATTTATTGTCTAAGATCGTAACAAACTAATCAAAACTTGATTACAATGTTAACTACCCGAATTTTTAACATTTTTTTAGAATGTAGGCCATTTTGGCACAATGTCACCTCCACTTACGGTATTTTTCGATTTCTGTTGGACATTTCTAACAAAACACTTTAGATGTTTTGTAGAAGAAAACTAAATACGTATTTGTCGACTCAGAATGGAATTATGTAGTGTTAATAAAAAACATTGTATAACATTAAGTTTAGAGAACAGTTTTATGATTTTGTTCAGCGGCGTGCCAAAATTTTTGATAATACACAACCATACGAGACAGTATGGTTTAAGTCTAAATTTGTTTCGAAATTCCGCGGAATTCCTTTAAATTTCGTCAAAAGCTTTTCTAGCGAATTTTTTGTAATTTTACGAAACGAAATCAAGAAATCACATTTCGCCATGCTTAAATTCCGCGGAATTATGTTTCGAACCGCTGGCAGGACGGTCTTGAAACCTTGTTTCTTAGAAGGAAGTGGAGAATTCAGAGACTCCCCCTTCCTCTTGTTTTTATTAATGCTCATTGCTGAGAGTGGAGACGTGACCTTCTAAGAGGTTTTTTTCCCAGAACGGTGTCCCTGCAGGATTACCACCGCTTGTCGGAATTTTACTTCCGCAAACGGACCCAACGTAAAACGAAGGCATGGGTCCAAGCAAAGATTGTAACGGGATCAGTAGGTATAAATAGGACTGAGAAGCACTGTTGAAATTAAAATAGCTTCGGATAGTATAAAACACTTCCTTCAGCAAAGAGAAAATAGAACCACACAGCACGAAAGCACAATGCTTTCTGAATGATTTTTTAAAAGGTGTGGCATCACACCCGGTTTTATCCCATCTATTTTGAGTAATTTCTGGATATCACCATTCGGTACTATATTCGTGATATGTATTGTAATTGGGGTGCAAAATGGTGGGTTGACATCAAGGAAGGAGCGACCAACAGAGCTCTGGTCCCCAAAAGTTCCTATCTCACGCTTCCACGGGTCGTCCGATGACAAAAGACCGCCAGCTAAGGGTTGTGTACCTAGCTGGTAGTGCAGCCTGCGCACTGTTGTCCTTCCGACATAAGCTAGAGTGAGAAGGTACGCCTCGAGCGTCTGTTCATCAGGAGGTGCGGCTCAAACAGCGTCTGCCTGGTACCCAGCGGCTGATCAACGAAATGCTGTATCGCGTCAGCTATACCTAAGGTGGCAGTCCCACCAGCGCGATGTAGGTAACGCGACCCCGGTAAGGTAGCTTACTGAAGCCTCTCAAATACCACGAAAAATGGAGATAGAAGAAAAAGAGAACGTTATTTTTGGCAATCGACCCGGCAACGAAAGGACTATGACTATAAGGATTTGAAACTCGGTACCTGGAATGTCAGGACCCTAAATGAACCTGGACGAGTGAGCCTTCTGGTTCGTGAACTGCAGAAGATTGAAGTGAACGTGGCCGCTATTCAAGAAGTACAAAACAAAACTCGCGCTGTATACTACTCTGATTCTTCCGGTGGCTTTATACGGTCATGAAACATGGACGTTAAAGGACGCTGATTGGACAGCTTTCGGAGTTTTTGAGCGTAAGGTGCTGCGGACAATACTCCGCGGTAAACAGTATAACGGTATCTGGCGGCGTCGCATGAATCACGAGTTGTACCATGTGTATAAAGGGATGGATATTATTAAACTTATTCAACACGGCAGACTACGGTGGGCTGGTCACATTGTTCGTATGCCGGAAGAACGTCAAGCGAAGATAATATTTAGTAGAGAACCCGGAAGAGGCCGCAAGCTTCGTGGAAGGCCCCGTACATGATGGCCTTTTCAGTTGAAGAGGACCTGAGGGCGCTCAATGCCCAGGGCGACTATAAGCGATTGGCCCAGGATCGAGTCCAGTGGAGAAGGATACTCCATTCGGCGTAGGCATATCGAAGAGCTGTGGCCCATCAAGTAAGTAAGTATTGTAATCAACGTCACAGAAATTATGCAAAAGTTAAAAAAAAAGTCAGTGTAAAAGTTAAGTTAAATTTTATAGCAAATCTGTTTGCTGTATTTATTATGATCTGCTGCTGAAAATGAAATAATTAGACAAACGAAATAACAGTCCATACTTAGAGTCACAATGAATAGGATATACTGTACCTAAATAAGCAAAACTATATTTTTTCAGACGGTGGTTGTGGTTGAGTGATAAACGAGCCTGCCTCTCACACCATTGGGATTGGGTTCGATTCCAGTCGACACAATTAACATTTTCTGGGATAAAATGCCAGTCCACGCCTCCCCGTAGGCCCGGACCAAATGTTGACCTGATATCATATGTAAGGGTTTGGGGTGGGGGTCGTCTTTCTGGCGTGTCGGTGGTTACCATTCATGGGGAAACAGGTCAATTGAAAACAAACGCAAAGAAAAAATTAAAATTTGTGCCATTCACATGTGCGGAAATATTCATTCATATTTAAAATAACAGCCAGACGAATAGCGCGAAATAATCTACGAATTAGCAGACTAGTGTTAACTTCTATTCGCCTATAGGAAAAAAACGGCTTTATTGCGTATGTCTATTTTTGCGCACTTTCTCAAGAAGACGACTATTTCAACGATTCTCCCCATATGTATGCGCTGGTATACACAAATCAATGGCCATTCAGCCGTGTCGTATTTGCCATTCGAATTGTATTACGATGTCGCGTGTACTGTGACGTCTTTACGGGAATGAATTATCTCAGACGTGGGTGGCACACTTTGGACGACGTTTCATTCATAATTTTAACCGCTGCGTACTTGCCGTTGCGGGGGAAGCCAGGGGAAGCTTCTAATGATAGTAAAAACTTGTGAGGGTTCGGGGTTAAGTTGTGTTTGCTGTCAATATGCGTCTATTTTCTTCAATTCGAACTGATACTATTTTTAAGGCCAAGCAATGTATCGATGATTCAGTATAATCAGTTGTGTACAGATAAAGTTTGTTCGATTCGTATTTAATTTTGTTCGAAGATAATTGAACTTTTCATTCTCAAAGCCGGTAGAAAATCCAATTGTCCTTGAACCTTATCATCGTCAATATTATATAGTTTTTCGTTTTCGGAAAACTATTTACGAAATGGATATTTCGTATTAATAATTAGTACACTTCCAACCTGCGAATGAGAGATTTTCATACAATTCTGTACAAGAACTTGACATATGTGAAATAGCTTGATTTTTATACAGAAAATGTAAGATCTTTTATCAATCTTTACAAAATTGTCAGGTCTCATACAATATTTGAAAATGAATCTAGAAATTTCGCATACGCTTAGCTCTTGTACATATTTTGGTAGGTTCTTATACACACATCGTAAGAAAATCTAATAAACGCTGGTTGGTAGTTACGAAAGTCTTCAAAATCCTACACAGTAGGAAATAGCCAATTCAGTCGAATATTTATCCAATCCTTGATGAAAGTATTGAAAGTAAAAATTTATTGAAAAGTAAAACAAAGTAGTTGGCCAGTACACATTACGGTTAAAAAATCCTGCTTGAGTTGTTCCAAACAAATAGATTGAACGCAGAACAATGAGCACTCAAGCACTAGCCCAATAATCCACTTCCAAACCATCGAAAAGGCGTAAGACAAACGACTAAGGAAAGTACGTCACTATTCGCACAAAAGGATAACTTTCACCGTGTGCTCCAAAGAGGCAACACCGAAGAAGGCAATCAACGTACCGTGTGTCTTGGAGCATCTACTTCCTTCTTGCTTCTGAACACCATGGCAGCTGGTTGCTCGCTCCGAGGAAAAAAGGCTCACCAGCCGCAAGTAGCGATGATGCTTACCTTCCACTTCGTTGACCTTTGGAGCAAGGCAAAACTTTTCCGTTGCCGCAAAGAAGCTTCTGGGTGGAGGGCTCAACCGGAAGTGAGCGAAAGACAGAGAAAAATCCAAACCATCGTCCGTGAACATTTAAGGGGCTGTGGTTTTTGCTCTCAAATGCCGCGGAATAAAACGAAGAGAAGTAGGAAAGATAAGGAAATTCTACTGTAAAAGTGGATAAAAATATTTCCGTGAATCAAGTGGCGAGACAACACAACAAAAAGTATAGGGGTTTTAAAGATCGATTAGGTTTAAATCTCATAAGACAGTTGCATTACAATCTCAACCTGAGGTAACATAGACTGAACACCTAGCATTGGACAACGGACAGGACATAACACAACTCCCAGTGGATTAGTGGAGAATTTTCTGCTTTTTTTCTTACTAGGGCTGTCTTCTGTATCTACAAGGCTCCAAGTATGTGCATGAAAATAAATTAAAAATAACTTTTTTTTCTGTGTATGGCGAAGAATTCTGTCTATAGAAAGCTTGTTGTGAGATTAAATTGTTGTACTTCTCCTTTACTGGCAATATATCCCGCAGCTCATTCCATTGAATGCTAACAGCTAAAATTTTACAACAAACAACGTTGTACGTATACCAAAGAAAAATACGACCAAGCTTCTTATGCTGGAGCGTCACAAACGACTTAAGCAAGCTCGACGAGAGCGACTATCTCTGAACGACAGGACAAGACTGTCCTTCTTTCCAATCCGTTGTTTTTTGTCGGATTTGAAATCCCGCTACTACGAGCAACAAGGTATTGGAGGTTAGATCAGATTGGGAATCATCCACTTGGCGGCGGTAGTATGTATGGAAACACCATTTGGGCAGAATATTTCGAAATCCATGAGATTGTGACATCATTGTTCGGAAGCTCGAAAATATTGTATTGGAGATTAATCAAATTGAGAATCAGCGACTTGGTGGCGCTAGTGTATACGTAAACAAAGTTTGAGTGAGATGAAATTTACGAAATTTTGAAAGTTGATATCTATAAAGGTCGGAGGCTCGAAAATATTGTATTGGAGGTTACATCAGATTGGGAATCAGCCACATGGCGGCGCTAATGTGTATGGAAACACCATTTGGGCAGAATATTTCGAAATTCATGAGATTTTAAAAGTTGAAATCTATGACAGAAATGTTCGGAAGTTCGAAAATATTGTATTGGAGATTAGATCAGATTAAAAATCAATCATTTGGCGGTGCGTTTGTATGGAAACACCATTTAGATGAAGTATTTCGAAAACTATGAGACTTTGAAAGCTATTATCTACTACGGAGTTGTTCAGAGGCTCGAGAATATTGTATTGGAGGTTATATCAGATTGACAATCAGCCACTTGGTGGCGTTAGTGTGTATGAAAACACCATTTAGGTAGAATATTTCGAAATTCATGAGATTTTGATAGTTTACATCTAGAACGGAGTTGTTCGGAGGCTTTAAAATATTGTTTTGGAGAATAGATCAGATTGAAAATCAGCCATTTGGCATCTGGCCGAGGGTCATTTTTCTGAAAATGTCATGATGTCATTCGGTCACACGACCTAATCGACCAAAAGAAAATGGGTCGTATGAATGAAATGTTGTAAGACTCATAGCTTGTTATATCTGCTCAAAAGTAAAATCCACAGAGTAAACCACATGTTTGACATGAATGAAAAACATTTCGGACATATCCCACATACTACATTCGAACTTGAGCGTTTACTACATTTTACTGCATGCAGAAATGTCAAAATAGAAAAAGGCCGCATGATGTCGTGCATCCAATCCAGGAAAGCCTCTGAGAAGAACAAGTTGACGGTAAGGCGCGTACCGCAAAACGCCACCGTATGGGCTGCGAGTCCGGCGACTAACGAGGGTTTGGTGGAGGGGCTGGGAATCGAACCCATGATCATCCGCTTGTAATGCGAACGTGTAGGAAAAGGCCTCATAATGACAATGATAATTTTATCATTTCTGAAGTTAATTCTTGATCATTCTCTCTGTTTTGTCTTATTTTGTTTTCAAATGAACCTCCATTTTCAAAAACATCTCTTCGAACCAGATTGATAACTTGCATCTGAGACGAGGGTAGAAACGTCTAAAAGTGTTAAACACTACTTTTATTCATACCGAATCAGTTGTTTGTAGTATGTTCGAAATGTGTAGTGTATTAAAGTCTCTTTTATTCATACGAGCATTTTCCACAAGTGACGTTTACTACTCAAAATGTAGTAAACTCAAACTTACTACTTTTTGCTCATACGACCCAATGTCGGCGGAAAAACCTTTCGGGAAAATGATATTTTCGGCCAAATGGCCCTTTCTGCTAAACGGCCATTTCAGCCAAGCAACTATTTCGCCCAAATGACCTATTAAGCCTATCGACGTTTTCTGTCAAATGATCGATTTGACCAAAAACATTTTCGGCCATATCACCTATATCAACCAGATGACCATTTTGGTTAAACGACCATTTCAACCAAACGGTTTTTTCAGCCAAACAGACCTATTCGGCCAAACGACTTTTTAGGGCGAATGATCCGCTCGGCCAAACAACAGTTTCGGCCGTATGACCCGTTCGGCCAAATGGTTTATTTTGCTAAAGATTCATTTCACCCAAACTGGAGTTTCAGCGAAATGACTTATTTTCGAAATGACGATATTTTCACCCGTATGACTCGTTCGGCCAAATGGTCCTTTGTGCCAAAGGGCCATTTCGGCCAAACGATCATTTTCGCGCACTGCGCACCCAGAGAAAACAATGGATCACCGATAAGACCTGGAGGAAGATAGAGGAGCGAAGAGAAGCCAAAGCCGCGAGAGAGCGATCAAATACCAGAGGAGCCAAAGTCTTAGCCCGTCAACGATACGCGGCACTTGAGAAGAAAGTAAAACGCTCATGTCGACGGGACAAGCGAGCGTGGGCAGACTCTCTGGCCAACGAAGGAGAGAGAGCCGCCGCAACCGGGGACATTCGCCTCCTCTACGATATCTCACGCTTAAGCGGGGCGAAGATGAATGCAACGATGCCTGTGAAAGACGCGAATAATCAGTTATTGACCGACCCAGCTGACCAGCTGAAACGCTAGTTCGAGCACTTCGAACATCTTTTTCAAGTGCCAGCCAGACCATCACCACCTCGGCATGATCTGCCTAGGATCCGACGTATAACACGCGTCAATACCGAAGCTCCATCACTGCTAGAGATTCAAACAGCCATCCAAAGCATGAAATCGAATAAAGCTACAGGGGTCGATTGCATATCAGCCGAGATGCTCAAAGCTGACCCCATGACATCCGCTCAACTACTGCATCGTTTATTTCGTAATATCTGGGACACCGCAACTTTCCCGGTCGACTGAATGCAAGGTATCTTAGTGAAGGTGCCCAAAAAGGGTGACCTGACTGTATACGATAACTGGCGAGGCATTATGTTGCTGTGTACCGTTCTCAAAGTTCTATGCAAAATTATCCAAGCCGGATTCAGGAGACGATCGATGCGACTCTCCGGCAGCAGCAGGCCGGATTCCGTGCCGGGAGATCCTGTGTGGACCATTCTGTCACGCTCCGTATCATTCTCGAGCAGGTCAACGAAAACCAAGAATCTCTTTACTTGGTATTAATTAACTACGAAAAAGCTTTCGACCGTCTCAATCACGAGAATATGTGGGCGCCCTGAGACGCAAGGGGGTTCCTGAGAAAATCATCGACCTCATCGAAGCACAGTACGAGGCCTTTTCGTGTAGAGTGCTGCACAATGGGGTCCTGTCCGACCCTATCCGGGTCGTAGCTGGTGTGAGGCAAGGATGTATTCTATCACCGTTACTGTTCCTCATCGTAATCGATGAGATTCTGGTAGATGCGATTGACCGTGAACCAAACCGCGGGCTGTTATGGCAGCCTATAACCATGGAGCACCTAAACGACTTCGAATTGGCGGATGACGTTGCACTACTCGCGCAACGGCGCTCTGATATGCAGAGTAAGCTCAACGACCTTGCCGATCGCTCCTCCTCGGCAGGTTTAGTCATCAACGTCAACAAAACCAAATCGTTGGATGTAAACACGGTGACTCCTTCCAGTTTCACAGTAGCCGGGCAACCAGTGGAGAATGTTGAAAGCTTCCAATATCTTGGTAGCCAAATGGCGTCAGACGGCGGTACCAAGATCGACATAGGCGCACGGATCAAGAAAGCAAGGGCTGCCTTTGCGAGTTTAAGAAATATTTGGAAAAATAGGCAAATAAGTGAACGCACCAAAATACGAATTTTCAACTCTAACGTGAAATCTGTGCTGTTATACGCTAGCGAAACATGGTGTGTATCAGTGGAGAACACTCAACGGCTGCAGGTGTTCATTAACAGATGCCTGCGGTCAGGGCCGGATTTATGGGGGGGGCGGGGGGGCCGTGGCCCCGGGCCCCCACAAATCTTATGTACCAAAACCAACCTAATTTGTACATTTTGGGGCCCCCACATACCGTCGGCCCCGGGGCCCCCTTCCGGCTAAATCCGGTCCTGCCTGCGGTATATAATTCGGGCCTGGTGGCCTCACAACTGGATCTCAAACAACGAGCTCCATCGTCGTTGTCACCAGAGGCCGATAGCAACAGAAATTCGGGATCGGAAGTGGGGCTGGGTCGGCCACACTCTACGTAGGGGCGGAAACGAAATCTGTAAGCAAGAATTAGACTGGAACCCAGCGGGACATCGCAGCAGAGGCAGACCCAGAGGCTCATGGCGGCGAAGCCTCAATAAAGAAATAAAAGAAGTCGACCAAAATCTAACCTGGCAACAGGTTAAAGCGATAGCCGGGCATCGCTCAGGATGGAGATCTTTCAAGTCGGCCCTTTGCACCACCGGAGGTGTACAGGATCCATAAGTAAGTAAGTAAATTAACTACGAAAAAGCTTTGGATCGTCTCAATCACGAGAACATGTGGGGCGCTCTGAGACGCAAGGGGGTTCCTGAGAAAATCATCGGGCTCGTCGAAGCACAGTACGAGGCCTTTTCGTGTAGAGTGCTGCACAATGGAGTCCTGTCCGACCCTATCCGGGTCGTAGCTGGTGTTAGGCAAGGACGTATTCTATCACCGTTACTGTTCCTCATCGTAATTGACGAGATTCTGGTAGATGTGATTGACCGTGAACCAAACCATACGCTGTTATGGCAGCCTATAACCATGGAACACCTAAACGACTTCGAATTGGCTGATGACGTTGCACTCCTTGCGCAACGGCGCTCTGATATGCAGAGTAAGCTCAACGGCCTTGCCGAGCGCTCCTCTTCGGCTGGTTTAGTCATCAACGTCAGCAAAACCAAATCGTTGGATGTAAACACGGTGACTCCTTCCAGTTTCCCAGTAGCCGGGCAACCAGTGGAGAATGTTGAAAGCTTCCAATATCTTGGTAGCCAAATGGCGTCAGACGGCGGTACCAAGATCGACATAGGCGCACGGATCAAGAAAGCAAGGGCTGCCTTTGCGAGTTTAAGAAATATCTGGAAAAACTGGCAGATAAGTGAACGCACCAAAATACGAATTTTCAACTCTAACGTGAAATCTGAGCTGTTACACTCTAGCGAAACATGGTGTGTATCAGTGGAGAACACTCAACGGCTGCAGGTGTTCATTAACAGATGCCTGCGGTATATAATTCGGGTCTGGTGGCCTCACAACTGGATCTCAAACAACGAGCTCCATCGTCGTTGTCACCAGAGGCCGATAGCAACAAAAATTCGGGATCGGAAGTGGGGCTGGAATAGATCTCTGTTGTAGTATTGTTTATTAAACTAAACTATCTTCAGAAAAAATATGCATGCTAGTGTTTTCTCAAATATCCAAAAGGAGGACATTTTAGCGCAAAATGAGGGCATCTATTTTTTAATGAAAAAGGACGACTTGTCCTTCTTTAGGATGCAATATGGTAACCCTAGTCCAAACAGAATTCATAACTGTTCTTTAGTACGTTTCCGGTAAGGGTATGCGATAACACACTTTTTCCTAACGAAACGAAACAAAATTCAATACGTCTATGTTAACTCGAAACGAAATATAGATTTACTTTCGAGACTTCGAAACGATACGAAATCAAGGTCCATTTAATTCGAAATTTTGCGAAACGAAACGAAATTGATTTTTTTTTCGTGGAATTTTTATTGAATTGGTTTTAAATTATGGACGCAATTAGGATTTCATTGCTTTACGACCAATAGTAACCAATAGTTATAGTAACAGAAGAAGCAGTCTGTGTTAAATGGACGCGTTCCCGTCGGCGGTAAGTTAAAACCCCAGCATAAATGCCGCTTTCAAAGAAATTCATCTTGAAGTGTGTGCTCCCGAATCTGATCAATTCTATATCAGTTTACTTTTACTACTGATAAGTAAGCATATAAAAATATAGAAATTGTGGGATTTTTTTGTGTTCGAATTCAAATTCTGTTAAAAACCTTATTTCACTTAATAAATTATGCTAAAGCATACTTCATATTGTCTTATCACCTAGATTTTATGGTATTGAGCTTACTCCAAACCAGGAAATGAATGCATAGATTTCATTTTTTGTCTAGCGGGATACTCATTTACATATCCACATCTGCCAGGCGTATACGCAGATAGAGTGTTGTCAATAGCATACATTTGCTCACTAAAAGAATACTTACTAAAATGCACGAAGATATCTATTTCAGAAATGTAATCGCAAAGTTTTTACGGCAGAAGTTTGTCAGGTATGAAGAAACAATTTTTCTTTTCTTATACAAACAGTTGTACCAAAAGGCTATCATTTCCTTCCAAAATCAACCTTTTTATAGGAGGCTCGGAGGCCTATGCGGAAGTGAAGAAATCGGCCTTTAATAAGAGAGAGGCACTCTAAAAATACTTTACAAGGGCCTGCGGAATCCGCGCCATGGCTTTGCCTTTTCGACAAAGTTACACTGATCTGATGCATATATGACTATATTTACACTCTAAGCCTGACGTCTTAAATGTTGTGTCGGATCACTTTTGAAAAAAATAGTATCCAGTATTTTGCGCTCGGTAATGGCGGCGTGAGTTCCCTACAGTTCAAGAGACGTTCAAGAGGTAGAAAACATTAGAACTCATCTAGTTTGCAATGGATAATGAAAAATTTGAATAACAACAAACTTCAACTATTTGAACGAAAACAAGCATTTCCAACGGGATTTG